>NW_028165166.1:0-2500 GCF_964263955.1 Coregonus lavaretus
CCAAAACCCCCATGTGTGAGGTAATAGCCTCCCCTGGTTCTCCTAGTGTCCGCCGGCGGTTTACCATATGGGGGTGTCTGACCACCAACCCAATCCGAGAAAAGTGCATCAAAATCGGCCTTCCGGGAGCCAGGAGTCGGTCCCTGGTTCTCCTAATGTCAACCGGATGATTTCCATATGGGGGTGTCTGACCACCAACCCAATCCGAGAAAAGTGCATCAAAATCGGCCTTCCGGGAGCCAGGAGTCGGTCCCTGGTTCTCCTGGTGTCAACCGGATGGTTTCCATATGGGGGTGTCTGACCACCAACCCAATCCGAGAAAAGTGCATCAAAATCGGCCTTCCGGGAGCCAGGAGTCGGTCCCTGGTTCTCCTAATGTCAACCGGATGATTTCCATATGGGGGTGTCTGACCACCAACCCAATCCGAGAAAAGTGCATCAAAATCGGCCTTCCGGGAGCCAGGAGTCGGTCCCTGGTTCTCCTAATGTCAACCGGATGATTTCCATATGGGGGTGTCTGACCACCAACCCAATCCGAGAAAAGTGCATCAAAATCGGCCTTCCGGGAGCCAGGAGTCGGTCCCTGGTTCTCCTAATGTCAACCGGATGATTTCCATATGGGGGTGTCTGACCACCAACCCAATCCGAGAAAAGTGCATCAAAATCGGCCTTCCGGGAGCCAGGAGTCGGTCCCTGGTTCTCCTGTTGTCAACCGGATGATTTCCATATGGGGGTGTCTGACCACCAACCCAATCCGAGAAAAGTGCATCAAAATCGGCCTTCCGGGAGCCAGGAGTCGGTCCCTGGTTCTCCTGTTGTCAACCGGATGATTTCCATATGGGGGTGTCTGACCACCAACCCAATCCGAGAAAAGTGCATCAAAATCGGCCTTCCGGGAGCCAGGAGTCGGTCCCTGGTTCTCCTAATGTCAACCGGATGATTTCCATATGGGGGTGTCTGACCACCAACCCAATCCGAGAAAAGTGCATCAAAATCGGCCTTCCGGGAGCCAGGAGTCGGTCCCTGGTTCTCCTGATGTCAACCGGATGATTTCCATATGGGGGTGTCTGACCACCAACCCAATCCGAGAAAAGTGCATCAAAATCGGCCTTCCGGGAGCCAGGAGTCGGTCCCTGGTTCTCCTGTTGTCAACCGGATGATTTCCATATGGGGGTGTCTGACCACCAACCCAATCCGAGAAAAGTGCATCAAAATCGGCCTTCCGGGAGCCAGGAGTCGGTCCCTGGTTCTCCTGTTGTCAACCGGATGATTTCCATATGGGGGTGTCTGACCACCAACCCAATCCGAGAAAAGTGCATCAAAATCGGCCTTCCGGGAGCCAGGAGTCGGTCCCTGGTTCTCCTGTTGTCAACCGGATGATTTCCATATGGGGGTGTCTGACCACCAACCCAATCCGAGAAAAGTGCATCAAAATCGGCCTTCCGGGAGCCAGGAGTCGGTCCCTGGTTCTCCTAATGTCAACCGGATGATTTCCATATGGGGGTGTCTGACCACCAACCCAATCCGAGAAAAGTGCATCAAAATCGGCCTTCCGGGAGCCAGGAGTCGGTCCCTGGTTCTCCTATTGTCAACCGGATGATTTCCATATGGGGGTGTCTGACCACCAACCCAATCCGAGAAAAGTGCATCAAAATCGGCCTTCCGGGAGCCAGGAGTCGGTCCCTGGTTCTCCTGTTGTCAACCGGATGATTTCCATATGGGGGTGTCTGACCACCAACCCAATCCGAGAAAAGTGCATCAAAATCGGCCTTCCGGGAGCCAGGAGTCGGTCCCTGGTTCTCCTGTTGTCAACCGGATGATTTCCATATGGGGGTGTCTGACCACCAACCCAATCCGAGAAAAGTGCATCAAAATCGGCCTTCCGGGAGCCAGGAGTCGGTCCCTGGTTCTCCTGTTGTCAACCGGATGATTTCCATATGGGGGTGTCTGACCACCAACCCAATCCGAGAAAAGTGCATCAAAATCGGCCTTCCGGGAGCCAGGAGTCGGTCCCTGGTTCTCCTGTTGTCAACCGGATGATTTCCATATGGGGGTGTCTGACCACCAACCCAATCCGAGAAAAGTGCATCAAAATCGGCCTTCCGGGAGCCAGGAGTCGGTCCCTGGTTCTCATAGTGTCAACCGGATGGTTTCCATATGGGGGTGTCTGACCACCAACCCAATCCGAAAAAAGTGCATCAAAATCGGCCTTCCGGGAGCCAGGAGTCGGTCCCTGGTTCTCATAGTGTCAACCGGATGATTTCCATATGGGGGTGTCTGACCACCAACCCAATCCGAGAAAAGTGCATCAAAATCGGCCTTCCGGGAGCCAGGAGTCGGTCCCTGGTTCTCATAGTGTCAACCGGATGATTTCCATATGGGGGTGTCTGACCACCAACCCAATCCGAGAAAAGTGCATCAAAATCGGCCTTCCGGGAGCCAGGAGTCGGTCCCTGGTTCTCATAGTGTCAACCGGATGGTTTCCATATGGGGGTGTCTG
>NW_028165166.1:15000-20000 GCF_964263955.1 Coregonus lavaretus
CTCCTAGTGAAAATGACCTGTGGCGCCCCCCTGTGGATGGATCTTGGTGGGGGTGCTTGGACCCCTTCTTGGGGTCTCCCCCAAGCCAGCCATGCCGGCCATGGGCACCCAAAACCCCCATGTGTGAGTGAACAGCCTCCCCAGTGTCCCCCTAGTGAAATCAGGCTTAAAGTGACCTGTGGCGCCCCCCTGTGGATGGATCTTGGTGGGGGTGCTTGGACCCCTTCTTGGGGTCTCCCCCAAGCCAGCCATGCCGGCCATGGGCACCCAAAACCCCCATGTGTGAGTGAACAGCCTCCCCAGTGTCCCCCTAGTGAAATCAGGCTTAAAGTGACCTGTGGCGCCCCCCTGTGGATGGATCTTGGTGGGGGTGCTTGGACCCCTTCTTGGGGTCTCCCCCAAGCCAGCCATGCCGGCCATGGGCACCCAAAACCCCCATGTGTGAGTGAACAGCCTCCCCAGTGTACCCATAGTGAAATCAGGCTTAAAGTGACCTGTGGCGCCCCCCTGTGGATGGATCTTGGTGGGGGTGCTTGGACCCCTTCTTGGGGTCTCCCCCAAGCCAGCCATGCCGGCCATGGGCACCCAAAACCCCCATGTGGAGTGAACAGCCTCCCCAGTGTACCCATAGTGAAATCAGGCTTAAAGTGACCTGTGGCGCCCCCCTGTGGATGGATCTTGGTGGGGGTGCTTGGACCCCTTCTTGGGGTCTCCTCCAAGCCAGCCATGCCGACCATGGGCACCCAAAACCCCCATGTGTGAGTGAACAGCCTCCCCAGTGTACCCATAGTGAAATCAGGCTTAAAGTGACCTGTGGCGCCCCCCTGTGGATGGATCTTGGTGGGGGTGCTTGGACCCCTTCTTGGGGTCTCCCCCAAGCCAGCCATGCCGGCCATGGGCACCCAAAACCCCCATGTGTGAGTGAACAGCCTCCCCAGTGTACCCATAGTGAAATCAGGCTTAAAGTGACCTGTGGCGCCCCCCTGTGGATGGATCTTGGTGGGGGTGCTTGGACCCCTTCTTGGGGTCTCCTCCAAGCCAGCCATGCCGACCATGGGCACCCAAAACCCCCATGTGTGAGTGAACAGCCTCCCCAGTGTACCCATAGTGAAATCAGGCTTAAAGTGACCTGTGGCGCCCCCCTGTGGATGGATCTTGGTGGGGGTGCTTGGACCCCTTCTTGGGGTCTCCCCCAAGCCAGCCATGCCGGCCATGGGCACCCAAAACCCCCATGTGTGAGTGAACAGCCTCCCCAGTGTACCCATAGTGAAATCAGGCTTAAAGTGACCTGTGGCGCCCCCCTGTGGATGGATCTTGGTGGGGGTGCTTGGACCCCTTCTTGGGGTCTCCTCCAAGCCAGCCATGCCGACCATGGGCACCCAAAACCCCCATGTGTGAGTGAACAGCCTCCCCAGTGTACCCATAGTGAAATCAGGCTTAAAGTGACCTGTGGCGCCCCCCTGTGGATGGATCTTGGTGGGGGTGCTTGGACCCCTTCTTGGGGTCTCCTCCAAGCCAGCCATGCCGACCATGGGCACCCAAAACCCCCATGTGTGAGTGAACAGCCTCCCCAGTGTACCCATAGTGAAATCAGGCTTAAAGTGACCTGTGGCGCCCCCCTGTGGATGGATTCGGCTGTGGGTGCTTGGACCCCTTCTCGGGGTCCCCCCCAAGCCAGCCATGCCGGCCATGGGCACCCAAAACCCCCATGTGTGAGTGAACAGCCTCCCCAGTGTACCCATAGTGAAATCAGGCTTAAAGTGACCTGTGGCGCCCCCCTGTGGATGGATTCGGCTGTGGGTGCTTGGACCCCTTCTCGGGGTCCCCCCCAAGCCAGCCATGCCGGCCATGGGCACCCAAAACCCCCATGTGTGAGTGAACAGCCTCCCCTGTGTCCCCATAGTGAAATCCGGCATAAAGTGACCTGTGGCGCCCCCCTGTGGATGGATTCGGCTGTGGGTGCTTGGACCCCTTCTTGGGGTCTCCTCCAAGCCAGCCATGCCGACCATGGGCACCCAAAACCCCCATGTGTGAGTGAACAGCCTCCCCTGGGTACCCATAGTGAAATCAGGCTTAAAATGACATGTGGCGCCCCCCTGTGGATAGATCCGGCTGTGGGTGCTTGGACCCCTTCTTGGGGTCCCCCCCAAGCCATCCATGCCGACCATGGGCACCCCAAACCCCCATGTGTGAGTGAACAGCCTCCCCTGGGTACCCATAGTGAAATCAGGCTTAAAATGACATGTGGCGCCCCCCTGTGGATAGATCCGGCTGTGGGTGCTTGGACCCCTTCTTGGGGTCCCCCCCAAGCTGGCCATGCCTTCAATGGGCACCCAAAACCCCCATGTGGAGTGAACAGCCTCCCCTGGGTACCCATAGTGAAATCCGGCCTAAAGTGACATGTGGCGCCCCCCTGTGGATGGATCCGGCTGTGGGGTCTTGGACCCCTTCTTGGGGTCCCCCCCAAGCCAGCCATGCCGACCATGGGCACCCAAAACCCCCATGTGTGAGTGAAAAGCCTCCCCTGGGTCCCCATAGTGAAATCCGGCCTACAATGACCTGTGGCGCCCCCCTGTGGATGGATCCGGCTGTGGGGTCTTGGACCCCTTCTTGGGGTCCCCCCCAAGCCAGCCATGCCGACCAAGGGCACCCAAAACCCCCATGTGTGAGTGAAAAGCCTCCCCTGGGTCCCCATAGTGAAATCAGGCTTAAAGTGACCTGTGGCGCCCCCCTGTGGATGGATCTTGGTGGGGGTGCTTGGACCCCTTCTTGGGGTCTCCTCCAAGCCAGCCATGCCGACCAAGGGCACCCAAAACCCCCATGTGTGAGTGAACAGCCTCCCCAGTGTACCCCTAGTGAAATCCGGCCTAAAGTGACCTGTGGCGCCCCCCTGTGGATGGATTCGGCTGTGGGTGCTTGGACCCCTTCTTGGGGTCTCCCCCAAGCCAGCCATGCCGACCATGGGCACCCAAAACCCCCATGTGTGAGTGAACAGCCTCCCCTGGGTCCCCATAGTGAAATCCGGCCTAAAATGACCTGTGGCGCCCCCCTGTGGATGGATCTGGATGGGGGTGCTTGGACCCCTTCTTGGGGTCTCCTCCAAGCCAGCCATGCCGACCATGGGCACCCAAAACCCCCATGTGTGAGTGAACAGCCTCCCCTGGGTCCCCATAGTGAAATCCGGCCTAAAATGACCTGTGGCGCCCCCCTGTGGATGGATCTGGATGGGGGTGCTTGGACCCCTTCTTGGGGTCTCCTCCAAGCCAGCCATGCCGACCATGGGCACCCAAAACCCCCATGTGTGAGTGAACAGCCTCCCCTGGGTCCCCATAGTGAAATCCGGCCTAAAGTGACCTGTGGCGCCCCCCTGTGGATGGATCTGGATGGGGGTGCTTGGACCCCTTCTTGGGGTCACCCCCAAGCCGGCCATGGGCACCCAAAACCCCCATTTGTGAGTTAAGATCATCCCCTGGTTCCCCTAGTGAAATCAGGCTTAAAATGACATGTGGCGCCCCCCTGTGGATGGATCCGGGTGTGGGGTCTTGGACCCACTCTTGGGGTCACCCCCAAGCCGGCCAAGGGCACCCAAAACCCCCATGTGTGAGGTAATAGCCTCCCCTGGTTCTCCTAGTGTCCGCCGGCGGTTTACCATATGGGGGTGTCTGACCACCAACCCAATCCGAGAAAAGTGCATCAAAATCGGCCTTCCGGGAGCCAGGAGTCGGTCCCTGGTTCTCCTAATGTCAACCGGATGATTTCCATATGGGGGTGTCTGACCACCAACCCAATCCGAGAAAAGTGCATCAAAATCGGCCTTCCGGGAGCCAGGAGTCGGTCCCTGGTTCTCCTGGTGTCAACCGGATGGTTTCCATATGGGGGTGTCTGACCACCAACCCAATCCGAGAAAAGTGCATCAAAATCGGCCTTCCGGGAGCCAGGAGTCGGTCCCTGGTTCTCCTAATGTCAACCGGATGATTTCCATATGGGGGTGTCTGACCACCAACCCAATCCGAGAAAAGTGCATCAAAATCGGCCTTCCGGGAGCCAGGAGTCGGTCCCTGGTTCTCCTAATGTCAACCGGATGATTTCCATATGGGGGTGTCTGACCACCAACCCAATCCGAGAAAAGTGCATCAAAATCGGCCTTCCGGGAGCCAGGAGTCGGTCCCTGGTTCTCCTAATGTCAACCGGATGATTTCCATATGGGGGTGTCTGACCACCAACCCAATCCGAAAAAAGTGCATCAAAATCGGCCTTCCGGGAGCCAGGAGTCGGTCCCTGGTTCTCCTGGTGTCAACCGGATGGTTTCCATATGGGGGTGTCTGACCACCAACCCAATCCGAGAAAAGTGCATCAAAATCGGCCTTCCGGGAGCCAGGAGTCGGTCCCTGGTTCTCCTATGTCAACCGGATGATTTCCATATGGGGGTGTCTGACCACCAACCCAATCCGAGAAAAGTGCATCAAAATCGGCCTTCCGGGAGCCAGGAGTCGGTCCCTGGTTCTCCTGTTGTCAACCGGATGATTTCCATATGGGGGTGTCTGACCACCAACCCAATCCGAGAAAAGTGCATCAAAATCGGCCTTCCGGGAGCCAGGAGTCGGTCCCTGGTTCTCCTGTTGTCAACCGGATGATTTCCATATGGGGGTGTCTGACCACCAACCCAATCCGAGAAAAGTGCATCAA
Organism: Coregonus lavaretus; assembly: GCF_964263955.1. NCBI lineage: Eukaryota > Metazoa > Chordata > Actinopteri > Salmoniformes > Salmonidae > Coregonus > Coregonus lavaretus. The sequence goes on from NW_028165166.1 coordinate 19,687, forward strand.
AATCGGCCTTCCGGGAGCCAGGAGTCGGTCCCTGGTTCTCCTAATGTCAACCGGATGATTTCCATATGGGGGTGTCTGACCACCAACCCAATCCGAGAAAAGTGCATCAAAATCGGCCTTCCGGGAGCCAGGAGTCGGTCCCTGGTTCTCCTAATGTCAACCGGATGATTTCCATATGGGGGTGTCTGACCACCAACCCAATCCGAGAAAAGTGCATCAAAATCGGCCTTCCGGGAGCCAGGAGTCGGTCCCTGGTTCTCCTGTTGTCAACCGGATGATTTCCATATGGGGGTGTCTGACCACCAACCCAATCC
>NW_028165166.1:32500-40000 GCF_964263955.1 Coregonus lavaretus
ACTCTCATGCCCATGGGAGATGCCCTTTACTAGGCAGGGAGTTTAGAACAAGGTGCATGGAGCTCCAGAGGTCACAAAGGTCAATGTGGGCCTGCATGGATGTCAGCAGGGCATGAGGGAGAAGGCCCAAGTGAATAGGTTTGTCTGTGTGTGTCTGTGTGAGTGAGTGAGTGAGTGTGTGTGTGAACCTTTCCCACAGGAGGGCAGCACTGTGCAGGCAGCTCCAATGGAGGCTGGCTGCTCTGTGCCCATGTATTATTTGTTCTCTCTCTCTCTCTCTCCCCTTTCTTCTGGCCTGCTGGATCACTTTTGTGTGTGGAGGGCTGGACTCTGTCTCACCCATCCCAGCCATGGGCACCCAGAATGCCCATGTGTGAGTCAGGAGCCCTCCCCTGGTTCTCCTAGTGAAAATGACCTGTGGCGCCCCCCTGTGGATGGATCTTGGTGGGGGTGCTTGGACCCCTTCTTGGGGTCTCCCCCAAGCCAGCCATGCCGGCCATGGGCACCCAAAACCCCCATGTGTGAGTGAACAGCCTCCCCAGTGTCCCCCTAGTGAAATCAGGCTTAAAGTGACCTGTGGCGCCCCCCTGTGGATGGATCTTGGTGGGGGTGCTTGGACCCCTTCTTGGGGTCTCCCCCAAGCCAGCCATGCCGGCCATGGGCACCCAAAACCCCCATGTGTGAGTGAACAGCCTCCCCAGTGTACCCATAGTGAAATCAGGCTTAAAGTGACCTGTGGCGCCCCCCTGTGGATGGATCTTGGTGGGGGTGCTTGGACCCCTTCTTGGGGTCTCCTCCAAGCCAGCCATGCCGACCATGGGCACCCAAAACCCCCATGTGTGAGTGAACAGCCTCCCCAGTGTACCCATAGTGAAATCAGGCTTAAAGTGACCTGTGGCGCCCCCCTGTGGATGGATCTTGGTGGGGGTGCTTGGACCCCTTCTTGGGGTCTCCCCCAAGCCAGCCATGCCGGCCATGGGCACCCAAAACCCCCATGTGTGAGTGAACAGCCTCCCCAGTGTACCCATAGTGAAATCAGGCTTAAAGTGACCTGTGGCGCCCCCCTGTGGATGGATCTTGGTGGGGGTGCTTGGACCCCTTCTTGGGGTCTCCTCCAAGCCAGCCATGCCGACCATGGGCACCCAAAACCCCCATGTGTGAGTGAACAGCCTCCCCAGTGTACCCATAGTGAAATCAGGCTTAAAGTGACCTGTGGCGCCCCCCTGTGGATGGATCTTGGTGGGGGTGCTTGGACCCCTTCTTGGGGTCTCCTCCAAGCCAGCCATGCCGACCATGGGCACCCAAAACCCCCATGTGTGAGTGAACAGCCTCCCCAGTGTACCCATAGTGAAATCAGGCTTAAAGTGACCTGTGGCGCCCCCCTGTGGATGGATCTTGGTGGGGGTGCTTGGACCCCTTCTTGGGGTCTCCCCCAAGCCAGCCATGCCGGCCATGGGCACCCAAAACCCCCATGTGTGAGTGAACAGCCTCCCCAGTGTACCCATAGTGAAATCAGGCTTAAAGTGACCTGTGGCGCCCCCCTGTGGATGGATCTTGGTGGGGGTGCTTGGACCCCTTCTTGGGGTCTCCTCCAAGCCAGCCATGCCGACCATGGGCACCCAAAACCCCCATGTGTGAGTGAACAGCCTCCCCAGTGTACCCATAGTGAAATCAGGCTTAAAGTGACCTGTGGCGCCCCCCTGTGGATGGATCTTGGTGGGGGTGCTTGGACCCCTTCTTGGGGTCTCCCCCAAGCCAGCCATGCCGGCCATGGGCACCCAAAACCCCCATGTGTGAGTGAACAGCCTCCCCAGTGTACCCATAGTGAAATCAGGCTTAAAGTGACCTGTGGCGCCCCCCTGTGGATGGATCTTGGTGGGGGTGCTTGGACCCCTTCTTGGGGTCTCCTCCAAGCCAGCCATGCCGACCATGGGCACCCAAAACCCCCATGTGTGAGTGAACAGCCTCCCCAGTGTACCCATAGTGAAATCAGGCTTAAAGTGACCTGTGGCGCCCCCCTGTGGATGGATCTTGGTGGGGGTGCTTGGACCCCTTCTTGGGGTCTCCTCCAAGCCAGCCATGCCGACCATGGGCACCCAAAACCCCCATGTGTGAGTGAACAGCCTCCCCAGTGTACCCATAGTGAAATCAGGCTTAAAGTGACCTGTGGCGCCCCCCTGTGGATGGATCTTGGTGGGGGTGCTTGGACCCCTTCTTGGGGTCTCCCCCAAGCCAGCCATGCCGGCCATGGGCACCCAAAACCCCCATGTGTGAGTGAACAGCCTCCCCAGTGTACCCATAGTGAAATCAGGCTTAAAGTGACCTGTGGCGCCCCCCTGTGGATGGATCTTGGTGGGGGTGCTTGGACCCCTTCTTGGGGTCTCCTCCAAGCCAGCCATGCCGACCATGGGCACCCAAAACCCCCATGTGTGAGTGAACAGCCTCCCCAGTGTACCCATAGTGAAATCAGGCTTAAAGTGACCTGTGGCGCCCCCCTGTGGATGGATCTTGGTGGGGGTGCTTGGACCCCTTCTTGGGGTCTCCTCCAAGCCAGCCATGCCGACCATGGGCACCCAAAACCCCCATGTGTGAGTGAACAGCCTCCCCAGTGTACCCATAGTGAAATCAGGCTTAAAGTGACCTGTGGCGCCCCCCTGTGGATGGATTCGGCTGTGGGTGCTTGGACCCCTTCTCGGGGTCCCCCCCAAGCCAGCCATGCCGGCCATGGGCACCCAAAACCCCCATGTGTGAGTGAACAGCCTCCCCAGTGTACCCATAGTGAAATCAGGCTTAAAGTGACCTGTGGCGCCCCCCTGTGGATGGATTCGGCTGTGGGTGCTTGGACCCCTTCTCGGGGTCCCCCCCAAGCCAGCCATGCCGGCCATGGGCACCCAAAACCCCCATGTTGAGTGAACAGCCTCCCCTGTGTCCCCATAGTGAAATCCGGCATAAAGTGACCTGTGGCGCCCCCCTGTGGATGGATTCGGCTGTGGGTGCTTGGACCCCTTCTTGGGGTCTCCTCCAAGCCAGCCATGCCGACCATGGGCACCCAAAACCCCCATGTGTGAGTGAACAGCCTCCCCTGGGTACCCATAGTGAAATCAGGCTTAAAATGACATGTGGCGCCCCCCTGTGGATAGATCCGGCTGTGGGTGCTTGGACCCCTTCTTGGGGTCCCCCCCAAGCCATCCATGCCGACCATGGGCACCCCAAACCCCCATGTGTGAGTGAACAGCCTCCCCTGGGTACCCATAGTGAAATCAGGCTTAAAATGACATGTGGCGCCCCCCTGTGGATAGATCCGGCTGTGGGTGCTTGGACCCCTTCTTGGGGTCCCCCCCAAGCTGGCCATGCCTTCAATGGGCACCCAAAACCCCCATGTGTGAGTGAACAGCCTCCCCTGGGTACCCATAGTGAAATCCGGCCTAAAGTGACATGTGGCGCCCCCCTGTGGATGGATCCGGCTGTGGGGTCTTGGACCCCTTCTTGGGGTCCCCCCCAAGCCAGCCATGCCGACCATGGGCACCCAAAACCCCCATGTGTGAGTGAAAAGCCTCCCCTGGGTCCCCATAGTGAAATCCGGCCTACAATGACCTGTGGCGCCCCCCTGTGGATGGATCCGGCTGTGGGGTCTTGGACCCCTTCTTGGGGTCCCCCCCAAGCCAGCCATGCCGACCAAGGGCACCCAAAACCCCCATGTGTGAGTGAAAAGCCTCCCCTGGGTCCCCATAGTGAAATCAGGCTTAAAGTGACCTGTGGCGCCCCCCTGTGGATGGATCTTGGTGGGGGTGCTTGGACCCCTTCTTGGGGTCTCCTCCAAGCCAGCCATGCCGACCAAGGGCACCCAAAACCCCCATGTGTGAGTGAACAGCCTCCCCAGTGTACCCCTAGTGAAATCCGGCCTAAAGTGACCTGTGGCGCCCCCCTGTGGATGGATTCGGCTGTGGGTGCTTGGACCCCTTCTTGGGGTCTCCCCCAAGCCAGCCATGCCGACCATGGGCACCCAAAACCCCCATGTGTGAGTGAACAGCCTCCCCTGGGTCCCCATAGTGAAATCCGGCCTAAAATGACCTGTGGCGCCCCCCTGTGGATGGATCTGGATGGGGGTGCTTGGACCCCTTCTTGGGGTCTCCTCCAAGCCAGCCATGCCGACCATGGGCACCCAAAACCCCCATGTGTGAGTGAACAGCCTCCCCTGGGTCCCCATAGTGAAATCCGGCCTAAAATGACCTGTGGCGCCCCCCTGTGGATGGATCTGGATGGGGGTGCTTGGACCCCTTCTTGGGGTCTCCTCCAAGCCAGCCATGCCGACCATGGGCACCCAAAACCCCCATGTGTGAGTGAACAGCCTCCCCTGGGTCCCCATAGTGAAATCCGGCCTAAAGTGACCTGTGGCGCCCCCCTGTGGATGGATCTGGATGGGGGTGCTTGGACCCCTTCTTGGGGTCACCCCCAAGCCGGCCATGGGCACCCAAAACCCCCATTTGTGAGTTAAGATCATCCCCTGGTTCCCCTAGTGAAATCAGGCTTAAAATGACATGTGGCGCCCCCCTGTGGATGGATCCGGGTGTGGGGTCTTGGACCCACTCTTGGGGTCACCCCCAAGCCGGCCAAGGGCACCCAAAACCCCCATGTGTGAGGTAATAGCCTCCCCTGGTTCTCCTAGTGTCCGCCGGCGGTTTACCATATGGGGGTGTCTGACCACCAACCCAATCCGAGAAAAGTGCATCAAAATCGGCCTTCCGGGAGCCAGGAGTCGGTCCCTGGTTCTCCTAATGTCAACCGGATGATTTCCATATGGGGGTGTCTGACCACCAACCCAATCCGAGAAAAGTGCATCAAAATCGGCCTTCCGGGAGCCAGGAGTCGGTCCCTGGTTCTCCTGGTGTCAACCGGATGGTTTCCATATGGGGGTGTCTGACCACCAACCCAATCCGAGAAAAGTGCATCAAAATCGGCCTTCCGGGAGCCAGGAGTCGGTCCCTGGTTCTCCTAATGTCAACCGGATGATTTCCATATGGGGGTGTCTGACCACCAACCCAATCCGAGAAAAGTGCATCAAAATCGGCCTTCCGGGAGCCAGGAGTCGGTCCCTGGTTCTCCTAATGTCAACCGGATGATTTCCATATGGGGGTGTCTGACCACCAACCCAATCCGAGAAAAGTGCATCAAAATCGGCCTTCCGGGAGCCAGGAGTCGGTCCCTGGTTCTCCTAATGTCAACCGGATGATTTCCATATGGGGGTGTCTGACCACCAACCCAATCCGAGAAAAGTGCATCAAAATCGGCCTTCCGGGAGCCAGGAGTCGGTCCCTGGTTCTCCTGTTGTCAACCGGATGATTTCCATATGGGGGTGTCTGACCACCAACCCAATCCGAGAAAAGTGCATCAAAATCGGCCTTCCGGGAGCCAGGAGTCGGTCCCTGGTTCTCATAGTGTCAACCGGATGATTTCCATATGGGGGTGTCTGACCACCAACCCAATCCGAGAAAAGTGCATCAAAATCGGCCTTCCGGGAGCCAGGAGTCGGTCCCTGGTTCTCATAGTGTCAACCGGATGATTTCCATATGGGGGTGTCTGACCACCAACCCAATCCGAGAAAAGTGCATCAAAATCGGCCTTCCGGGAGCCAGGAGTCGGTCCCTGGTTCTCATAGTGTCAACCGGATGGTTTCCATATGGGGGTGTCTGACCACCAACCCAATCCGAGAAAAGTGCATCAAAATCGGCCTTCCGGGAGCCAGGAGTCGGTCCCTGGTTCTCATAGTGTCAACCGGATGATTTCCATATGGGGGTGTCTGACCACCAACCCAATCCGAGAAAAGTGCATCAAAATCGGCCTTCCGGGAGCCAGGAGTCGGTCCCTGGTTCTCATAGTGTCAACCGGATGGTTTCCATATGGGGGTGTCTGACCACCAACCCAATCCGAAAAAAGTGCATCAAAATCGGCCTTCCGGGAGCCAGGAGTCGGTCCCTGGTTCTCATAGTGTCAACCGGATGGTTTCCATATGGGGGTGTCTGACCACCAACCCAATCCGAAAAAAGTGCATCAAAATCGGCCTTCCGGGAGCCAGGAGTCGGTCCCTGGTTCTCATAGTGTCAACCGGATGGTTTCCATATGGGGGTGTCTGACCACCAACCCAATCCGAGAAAAGTGCATCAAAATCGGCCTTCCGGGAGCCAGGAGTCGGTCCCTGGTTCTCATAGTGTCAACCGGATGGTTTCCATATGGGGGTGTCTGACCACCAACCCAATCCGAAAAAAGTGCATCAAAATCGGCCTTCCGGGAGCCAGGAGTCGGTCCCTGGTTCTCATAGTGTCAACCGGATGGTTTCCATATGGGGGTGTCTGACCACCAACCCAATCCGAAAAAAGTGCATCAAAATCGGCCTTCCGGGAGCCAGGAGTCGGTCCCTGGTTCTCATAGTGTCAACCGGATGGTTTCCATATGGGGGTGTCTGACCACCAACCCAATCCGAAAAAAGTGCATCAAAATCGGCCTTCCGGGAGCCAGGAGTCGGTCCCTGGTTCTCCTGTTGTCAACCGGATGATTTCCATATGGGGGTGTCTGACCACCACCCCAATCCGAAAAAAGTGCATCAAAATCGGCCTCCGTGAGCCAGGAGTCGGTCCCTGGTTCTCCTGGTGTCCGCCGGCGGACAACCATGTTGGGGTGTCTGACCACCAACCCAATCCGAGAAAAGTGCATCAAAATCGGCCTTCCGTGAGGCAGGAGTCGGTCCCTGGTTCTCCTGTTGTCAACCGGATGATTTCCATATGGGGGTGTCTGACCACCACCCCAATCCGAAAAAAGTGCATCAAATCGGCCTTCCGTGAGGCAGGAGTCGGTCCCTGGTTCTCCTGGTGTCCGCCGGCGGACAACCATGTTGGGGTGTCTGACCCACAACCCAATCCGACCAAGTGCACCCAAATCGGCCTTCCGTGAGCCAGGAGTCGGTCTCTGGTTCTCCCATCGGCCGCCGGCGGTCTTCCATGTGGGGGTGTCTGACCCACAACCCAATCCGACCAAGAGCACCCATGTCGGCCTTGTGTGAGTCAGGAGCCGTTCCCCCTGGTTCTCATTTGGGTTACCATGCACGAAGGGACATAGTGCAATTTCGGCCGATTTTTCCGATTTTTTCAAATAATGTTTAAAAATACTTCCCGATGAGCTAGAGGTCCCAAATTTGGTCTATTATCCTCTTTTATGATGAACTTCCATTACCTAAAAGGGTTTTTCTTAACTCGTATAGGAACATCAACCGTTCTGACCCCTATTTTTTTTTTTCACTTTTCTAACATAATTAAAATATAGTAAAAAATTTCCAAAAACGAATTAATTTATATATAAATGTGCGTCTATTCGTGCCCTTTTGCGCCAAAAAAACCCCATCCTGATTGGACTTTTAGTTTTTGAATTATTAACGTTTTAAGTCGTTTTTTCAAAACCGAAATCGCTGTTTTTTCCCCCAAACGGCGGAGCACAGACAGGCCCAGCGGG
>NW_028165166.1:50000-57500 GCF_964263955.1 Coregonus lavaretus
TCAAGGGAGTAAGCTGTACTCTCAAGCCCATGTGAGAGAGGCTTTTAATGGGAAGAGAGAGTTTAAAAAGAGGCATGGAGCTCCAGAGGTCACAAAGGTCAATGTGGGCCTGCATGGATGTCAGCAGGGCATGAGGGAGAAGGCCCAAGTGAATAGGTGTGTCTGTGTGAGTGAGTGAACCTGTCTCATAGGGGGGCAGAGCAGGCATCCCCTTTGGGGGCTGTCTGCTCTGTCCCCCTTTTTTTTTGGCCTCCTATACCTCTGGAGGTCAAGGGAGTAAGCTGTACTCTCAAGCCCATGGGAGAGAGGGTTTTAATAGGGAGAGAGTGATTAAAAAGAGGCATGGTGCTCCAGGGGAGTGAGCTGTACTCTCATGCCCATGGGAGATGCCCTTTACTAGGCAGGGAGTTTAGAACAAGGTGCATGGAGCTCCAGAGGTCACAAAGGTCAATGTGGGCCTGCATGGATGTCAGCAGGGCATGAGGGAGAAGGCCCAAGTGAATAGGTTTGTCTGTGTGTGTCTGTGTGAGTGAGTGAGTGAGTGTGTGTGTGAACCTTTCCCACAGGAGGGCAGCACTGTGCAGGCAGCTCCAATGGAGGCTGGCTGCTCTGTGCCCATGTATTATTTGTTCTCTCTCTCTCTCTCTCCCCTTTCTTCTGGCCTGCTGGATCACTTTTGTGTGTGGAGGGCTGGACTCTGTCTCACCCATCCCAGCCATGGGCACCCAGAATGCCCATGTGTGAGTCAGGAGCCCTCCCCTGGTTCTCCTAGTGAAAATGACCTGTGGCGCCCCCCTGTGGATGGATCTTGGTGGGGGTGCTTGGACCCCTTCTTGGGGTCTCCCCCAAGCCAGCCATGCCGGCCATGGGCACCCAAAACCCCCATGTGTGAGTGAACAGCCTCCCCAGTGTCCCCCTAGTGAAATCAGGCTTAAAGTGACCTGTGGCGCCCCCCTGTGGATGGATCTTGGTGGGGGTGCTTGGACCCCTTCTTGGGGTCTCCCCCAAGCCAGCCATGCCGGCCATGGGCACCCAAAACCCCCATGTGTGAGTGAACAGCCTCCCCAGTGTACCCATAGTGAAATCAGGCTTAAAGTGACCTGTGGCGCCCCCCTGTGGATGGATCTTGGTGGGGGTGCTTGGACCCCTTCTTGGGGTCTCCTCCAAGCCAGCCATGCCGACCATGGGCACCCAAAACCCCCATGTGTGAGTGAACAGCCTCCCCAGTGTCCCCCTAGTGAAATCAGGCTTAAAGTGACCTGTGGCGCCCCCCTGTGGATGGATCTTGGTGGGGGTGCTTGGACCCCTTCTTGGGGTCTCCCCCAAGCCAGCCATGCCGGCCATGGGCACCCAAAACCCCCATGTGTGAGTGAACAGCCTCCCCAGTGTACCCATAGTGAAATCAGGCTTAAAGTGACCTGTGGCGCCCCCCTGTGGATGGATCTTGGTGGGGGTGCTTGGACCCCTTCTTGGGGTCTCCTCCAAGCCAGCCATGCCGACCATGGGCACCCAAAACCCCCATGTGTGAGTGAACAGCCTCCCCAGTGTACCCATAGTGAAATCAGGCTTAAAGTGACCTGTGGCGCCCCCCTGTGGATGGATCTTGGTGGGGGTGCTTGGACCCCTTCTTGGGGTCTCCCCCAAGCCAGCCATGCCGGCCATGGGCACCCAAAACCCCCATGTGTGAGTGAACAGCCTCCCCAGTGTACCCATAGTGAAATCAGGCTTAAAGTGACCTGTGGCGCCCCCCTGTGGATGGATCTTGGTGGGGGTGCTTGGACCCCTTCTTGGGGTCTCCTCCAAGCCAGCCATGCCGACCATGGGCACCCAAAACCCCCATGTGTGAGTGAACAGCCTCCCCAGTGTACCCATAGTGAAATCAGGCTTAAAGTGACCTGTGGCGCCCCCCTGTGGATGGATTCGGCTGTGGGTGCTTGGACCCCTTCTCGGGGTCCCCCCCAAGCCAGCCATGCCGGCCATGGGCACCCAAAACCCCCATGTGTGAGTGAACAGCCTCCCCAGTGTACCCATAGTGAAATCAGGCTTAAAGTGACCTGTGGCGCCCCCCTGTGGATGGATTCGGCTGTGGGTGCTTGGACCCCTTCTCGGGGTCCCCCCCAAGCCAGCCATGCCGGCCATGGGCACCCAAAACCCCCATGTGTGAGTGAACAGCCTCCCCTGTGTCCCCATAGTGAAATCCGGCATAAAGTGACCTGTGGCGCCCCCCTGTGGATGGATTCGGCTGTGGGTGCTTGGACCCCTTCTTGGGGTCTCCTCCAAGCCAGCCATGCCGACCATGGGCACCCAAAACCCCCATGTGTGAGTGAACAGCCTCCCCTGGGTACCCATAGTGAAATCAGGCTTAAAATGACATGTGGCGCCCCCCTGTGGATAGATCCGGCTGTGGGTGCTTGGACCCCTTCTTGGGGTCCCCCCCAAGCCATCCATGCCGACCATGGGCACCCCAAACCCCCATGTGTGAGTGAACAGCCTCCCCTGGGTACCCATAGTGAAATCAGGCTTAAAATGACATGTGGCGCCCCCCTGTGGATAGATCCGGCTGTGGGTGCTTGGACCCCTTCTTGGGGTCCCCCCCAAGCTGGCCATGCCTTCAATGGGCACCCAAAACCCCCATGTGTGAGTGAACAGCCTCCCCTGGGTACCCATAGTGAAATCCGGCCTAAAGTGACATGTGGCGCCCCCCTGTGGATGGATCCGGCTGTGGGGTCTTGGACCCCTTCTTGGGGTCCCCCCCAAGCCAGCCATGCCGACCATGGGCACCCAAAACCCCCATGTGTGAGTGAAAAGCCTCCCCTGGGTCCCCATAGTGAAATCCGGCCTACAATGACCTGTGGCGCCCCCCTGTGGATGGATCCGGCTGTGGGGTCTTGGACCCCTTCTTGGGGTCCCCCCCAAGCCAGCCATGCCGACCAAGGGCACCCAAAACCCCCATGTGTGAGTGAAAAGCCTCCCCTGGGTCCCCATAGTGAAATCAGGCTTAAAGTGACCTGTGGCGCCCCCCTGTGGATGGATCTTGGTGGGGGTGCTTGGACCCCTTCTTGGGGTCTCCTCCAAGCCAGCCATGCCGACCAAGGGCACCCAAAACCCCCATGTGTGAGTGAACAGCCTCCCCAGTGTACCCCTAGTGAAATCCGGCCTAAAGTGACCTGTGGCGCCCCCCTGTGGATGGATTCGGCTGTGGGTGCTTGGACCCCTTCTTGGGGTCTCCCCCAAGCCAGCCATGCCGACCATGGGCACCCAAAACCCCCATGTGTGAGTGAACAGCCTCCCCTGGGTCCCCATAGTGAAATCCGGCCTAAAATGACCTGTGGCGCCCCCCTGTGGATGGATCTGGATGGGGGTGCTTGGACCCCTTCTTGGGGTCTCCTCCAAGCCAGCCATGCCGACCATGGGCACCCAAAACCCCCATGTGTGAGTGAACAGCCTCCCCTGGGTCCCCATAGTGAAATCCGGCCTAAAATGACCTGTGGCGCCCCCCTGTGGATGGATCTGGATGGGGGTGCTTGGACCCCTTCTTGGGGTCTCCTCCAAGCCAGCCATGCCGACCATGGGCACCCAAAACCCCCATGTGTGAGTGAACAGCCTCCCCTGGGTCCCCATAGTGAAATCCGGCCTAAAGTGACCTGTGGCGCCCCCCTGTGGATGGATCTGGATGGGGGTGCTTGGACCCCTTCTTGGGGTCACCCCCAAGCCGGCCATGGGCACCCAAAACCCCCATTTGTGAGTTAAGATCATCCCCTGGTTCCCCTAGTGAAATCAGGCTTAAAATGACATGTGGCGCCCCCCTGTGGATGGATCCGGGTGTGGGGTCTTGGACCCACTCTTGGGGTCACCCCCAAGCCGGCCAAGGGCACCCAAAACCCCCATGTGTGAGGTAATAGCCTCCCCTGGTTCTCCTAGTGTCCGCCGGCGGTTTACCATATGGGGGTGTCTGACCACCAACCCAATCCGAGAAAAGTGCATCAAAATCGGCCTTCCGGGAGCCAGGAGTCGGTCCCTGGTTCTCCTAATGTCAACCGGATGATTTCCATATGGGGGTGTCTGACCACCAACCCAATCCGAGAAAAGTGCATCAAAATCGGCCTTCCGGGAGCCAGGAGTCGGTCCCTGGTTCTCCTGGTGTCAACCGGATGGTTTCCATATGGGGGTGTCTGACCACCAACCCAATCCGAGAAAAGTGCATCAAAATCGGCCTTCCGGGAGCCAGGAGTCGGTCCCTGGTTCTCCTAATGTCAACCGGATGATTTCCATATGGGGGTGTCTGACCACCAACCCAATCCGAGAAAAGTGCATCAAAATCGGCCTTCCGGGAGCCAGGAGTCGGTCCCTGGTTCTCCTAATGTCAACCGGATGATTTCCATATGGGGGTGTCTGACCACCAACCCAATCCGAGAAAAGTGCATCAAAATCGGCCTTCCGGGAGCCAGGAGTCGGTCCCTGGTTCTCCTAATGTCAACCGGATGATTTCCATATGGGGGTGTCTGACCACCAACCCAATCCGAGAAAAGTGCATCAAAATCGGCCTTCCGGGAGCCAGGAGTCGGTCCCTGGTTCTCCTGTTGTCAACCGGATGATTTCCATATGGGGGTGTCTGACCACCAACCCAATCCGAGAAAAGTGCATCAAAATCGGCCTTCCGGGAGCCAGGAGTCGGTCCCTGGTTCTCATAGTGTCAACCGGATGATTTCCATATGGGGGTGTCTGACCACCAACCCAATCCGAGAAAAGTGCATCAAAATCGGCCTTCCGGGAGCCAGGAGTCGGTCCCTGGTTCTCATAGTGTCAACCGGATGATTTCCATATGGGGGTGTCTGACCACCAACCCAATCCGAGAAAAGTGCATCAAAATCGGCCTTCCGGGAGCCAGGAGTCGGTCCCTGGTTCTCATAGTGTCAACCGGATGGTTTCCATATGGGGGTGTCTGACCACCAACCCAATCCGAGAAAAGTGCATCAAAATCGGCCTTCCGGGAGCCAGGAGTCGGTCCCTGGTTCTCATAGTGTCAACCGGATGATTTCCATATGGGGGTGTCTGACCACCAACCCAATCCGAGAAAAGTGCATCAAAATCGGCCTTCCGGGAGCCAGGAGTCGGTCCCTGGTTCTCATAGTGTCAACCGGATGGTTTCCATATGGGGGTGTCTGACCACCAACCCAATCCGAGAAAAGTGCATCAAAATCGGCCTTCCGGGAGCCAGGAGTCGGTCCCTGGTTCTCATAGTGTCAACCGGATGGTTTCCATATGGGGGTGTCTGACCACCAACCCAATCCGAAAAAAGTGCATCAAAATCGGCCTTCCGGGAGCCAGGAGTCGGTCCCTGGTTCTCATAGTGTCAACCGGATGGTTTCCATATGGGGGTGTCTGACCACCAACCCAATCCGAAAAAAGTGCATCAAAATCGGCCTTCCGGGAGCCAGGAGTCGGTCCCTGGTTCTCATAGTGTCAACCGGATGGTTTCCATATGGGGGTGTCTGACCACCAACCCAATCCGAGAAAAGTGCATCAAAATCGGCCTTCCGGGAGCCAGGAGTCGGTCCCTGGTTCTCCTGTTGTCAACCGGATGATTTCCATATGGGGGTGTCTGACCACCACCCCAATCCGAGAAAAGTGCATCAAAATCGGCCTTCCGGGAGCCAGGAGTCGGTCCCTGGTTCTCATAGTGTCAACCGGATGGTTTCCATATGGGGGTGTCTGACCACCAACCCAATCCGAGAAAAGTGCATCAAAATCGGCCTTCCGGGAGCCAGGAGTCGGTCCCTGGTTCTCATAGTGTCAACCGGATGGTTTCCATATGGGGGTGTCTGACCACCAACCCAATCCGAAAAAAGTGCATCAAAATCGGCCTTCCGGGAGCCAGGAGTCGGTCCCTGGTTCTCATAGTGTCAACCGGATGGTTTCCATATGGGGGTGTCTGACCACCAACCCAATCCGAAAAAAGTGCATCAAAATCGGCCTTCCGGGAGCCAGGAGTCGGTCCCTGGTTCTCATAGTGTCAACCGGATGGTTTCCATATGGGGGTGTCTGACCACCAACCCAATCCGAGAAAAGTGCATCAAAATCGGCCTTCCGGGAGCCAGGAGTCGGTCCCTGGTTCTCCTGTTGTCAACCGGATGATTTCCATATGGGGGTGTCTGACCACCACCCCAATCCGAAAAAAGTGCATCAAAATCGGCCTCCGTGAGCCAGGAGTCGGTCCCTGGTTCTCCTGGTGTCCGCCGGCGGACAACCATGTTGGGGTGTCTGACCACCAACCCAATCCGAGAAAAGTGCATCAAAATCGGCCTTCCGTGAGGCAGGAGTCGGTCCCTGGTTCTCCTGTTGTCAACCGGATGATTTCCATATGGGGGTGTCTGACCACCACCCCAATCCGAAAAAAGTGCATCAAATCGGCCTTCCGTGAGGCAGGAGTCGGTCCCTGGTTCTCCTGGTGTCCGCCGGCGGACAACCATGTTGGGGTGTCTGACCCACAACCCAATCCGACCAAGTGCACCCAAATCGGCCTTCCGTGAGCCAGGAGTCGGTCTCTGGTTCTCCCATCGGCCGCCGGCGGTCTTCCATGTGGGGGTGTCTGACCCACAACCCAATCCGACCAAGAGCACCCATGTCGGCCTTGTGTGAGTCAGGAGCCGTTCCCCCTGGTTCTCATTTGGGTTACCATGCACGAAGGGACATAGTGCAATTTCGGCCGATTTTTCCGATTTTTTCAAATAATGTTTAAAAATACTTCCCGATGAGCTAGAGGTCCCAAATTTGGTCTATTATCCTCTTTTATGATGAACTTCCATTACCTAAAAGGGTTTTTCTTAACTCGTATAGGAACATCAACCGTTCTGACCCCTATTTTTTTTTTTCACTTTTCTAACATAATTAAAATATAGTAAAAAATTTCCAAAAACGAATTAATTTATATATAAATGTGCGTCTATTCGTGCCCTTTTGCGCCAAAAAAACCCCATCCTGATTGGACTTTTAGTTTTTGAATTATTAACGTTTTAAGTCGTTTTTTCAAAACCGAAATCGCTGTTTTTTCCCCCAAACGGCGGAGCACAGACAGGCCCAGCGGGTGGCAGGGCTTATGTCGATAATTTGGCCTCTCCCGTAGTAGCCCCACTCGGTTCCAGGTCGGCCAGACAGGTACCGGCGCGATTTTGAAAACCTCGTTTTCAGAGAATAGACTTCCATGGCGGATTGATCCGGGGGTGATGGCAAACCTCTCGGCCTGTGCGGATATTGGGAATCGGGCATGTTTGAGGGTTCTGGGTCCCTCAGAACCATGGTTCCAACGCTCCGAAGTGGACCATACCTCCAGGGACCTACTGGCCGTTCCCATGCCCAGGGGAAGGCCCGGTTTCGGCTACCTCATGTCCCCATGGCCCCTCTCTGTCGTGAAGCACCCGTACATGTCCGATTGATCCGGGGGTGATGGCAAACCTCTCGGCCCGTGCGGTTGTTGGTAAATGGGCTTTTTTGAGGGTTCTG
>NW_028165165.1:5000-30695 GCF_964263955.1 Coregonus lavaretus
GAGTAGCAATCCCCTCATAATAAATAATTTCCAGCAGGTGTTGGACTGGCAGGCTTTATCCTGGAATCTACAGTGAAGGAAGATTTGTAAAGTAATAACACTTCATTGCCTTTTACGGTGTTGAGGTCTATAGCTGCTTTGAATGCTTTATCAATACTGGTGACTGGGGCACCCAGGAGAATGGGTAAAAAGACAGAAGTCAATGCACATACAGTACCAGTCAAAAGTTTGGACACACCTACTCATTCAAGGGTTTTTCTTTATTTTTTACTGTTTTCTACATTGTAGAATAATAGTGAAGACATCAAAAATATGAAATACCACATATGGAATCATGTAGTAACCAAAAAAAAGTGTTAAACAAATCAATATATATTTTAAATGTCAGATTCTTCAAATAGCCACCCTTTGCCTTGATGACAGCTTTCATTAAAAATCCTACAATGTGATTTTCTGGATTTTTTTCCTCAATTTGTCTGTCATAGTTGACGTGTACCTATGATGAAAATTACAGGCCTCTCTCATCTTTTTAAGTGGGATAACTTGCACAATTGGTGGCTGACTAAATACTTTTTTCCCCACTGTACATATCCCAACCAGAAGCCATGGATTACAGGCAACATCCGCACTGAGCTAAAGGGTAGAGCTGCCGCTTTCAAGGAGCGGGACACTAATCCGGACTCTTATAAGAAATCCCGCTACGCCCTCCGACGAATCATCAAATAGGCAAAGCGTCAATACAGGACCAAGAGTTAATCTTACTACACCGGCTCTGATGCTCGTCGGATGTGGCAGGGTTTACAAACGATCACAGATTACAAAGGGAAACCAAACCGTGAGCTGCCCAGTGACGAGAGCCGACCAGACTAGCTAAATACCTTCTATGCTCACTTCGAGGCTAGCAACACTGAACAATGCATGAGAGCACCAGCTGTTCAGGATGACTGTGTGATCACACTCTCCGTAGCCGATGTGAGTAAGTCCTTTAAACAGGTTAACATTCACAAGGCCACAGGGCCAGATGGATTGCCAGGATGCGTACTCAGAGCATGCGCTGACCAGCTGGCAAGTGTCTTCACTGACATTTTCAACCTCTCCCTGTCTGAGTCTGTAATACCAACATGTTTCAAGCAGACCACCATAGTACCTGCGCCCAAGAACTCCAAGTTAACCTGTCTAAATGATTATCGCCCTGTACCACTCACATCTGTAGCCATGAAATGCTTTGAAAGGCTGGTCATGGCTCACATCAACACCATCATCCCAGACACCCTGGACCCACTCCAAATCGCATACTAGCCCAACAGATCCAAAGACGACGCAATCTATATTGCACTCCACACTGCACTTTCCCACCTGGACAAAAGGAACACCTACCTGAGAATGCTGTTCATTGACTACAGTTTAGCGTTCAACACCATAGTGCCTTCCCTCCAAGCTCATCACTAAGCTAAGGACCCTGGGACTAAACACCTCCCTCTTTAACTGGATCCTGGACTTCCTGACGGGACGCCCCCAGGTGGTGAGGGTAGGCAACAACACATCCACCACGCTGATCCTCAACACTGGGGCCCCTCAGGGGTGCATGCTCAGTCCCCTCCTGTACTCCCTATTCACCCACATCGGCCGCGTACGTAAGTTTGCAGACGACACGACGGTGGTAGGCTATTATTCACTTTACCCCTCCCTACAGTATACTGCTGCTACTGTCTATTATCTATCCTGTTGTCTAGTCACTTTACCCCTACCTACAGTATACTGCTGCTACTGTCTATTATCTATCCTGTTGCCTAGTCACTTTACCCCTACCTACAGTATACTGCTGCTACTGTCTATTATCTATCCTGTTGACTAGTCACTTTACCCCTACCTACAGTATACTGCTGCTACTGTCTATTATCTATCCTGTTGTCTAGTCACTTTACCCCTACCTACAGTATACTGCTGCTACTGTCTATTATCTATCCTGTTGTCTAGTCACTTTACCCCTACCTACAGTATACTGCTGCTACTGTCTATTATATATCCTGTTGCCTAGTCACTTTACCCCTACCTACAGTATACTGCTGCTACTGTCTATTATCTATCCTGTTGACTAGTCACTTTACCCCTACCTACAGTATACTGCTGCTACTGTCTATTATCTATCCTGTTGTCTAGTCACTTTACCCCTACCTACAGTATACTGCTGCTACTGTCTATTATCTATCCTGTTGTCTAGTCACTTTACCCCTACCTACAGTATACTGCTGCTACTGTCTATTATCTATCCTGTTGCCTAGTCCCTTTACCCCTACCTACAGTATACTGCTGCTACTGTCTATTATCTATCCTGTTGTCTAGTCACTTTACCCCTACCTACAGTATACTGCTGCTACTGTCTATTATCTATCCTGTTGACTAGTCACTTTACCCCTACCTACAGTATACTGCTGCTACTGTCTATTATCTATCCTGTTGCCTAGTCACTTTACCCCTACCTACAGTATACTGCTGCTACTGTCTATTATCTATCCTGTTGTCTAGTCCCTTTACCCCTACCTACAGTATACTGCTGCTACTGTCTATTATCTATCCTGTTGTCTAGTCACTTTACCCCTACCTACAGTATACTGCTGCTACTGTCTATTATCTATCCTGTTGTCTAGTCACTTTACCCCTACCTACAGTATACTGCTGCTACTGTCTATTATCTATCCTGTTGTCTAGTCCCTTTACCCCTACCTACAGTATACTGCTGCTACTGTCTATTATCTATCCTGTTGTCTAGTCACTTTACCCCTACCTACAGTATACTGCTGCTACTGTCTATTATCTATCCTGTTGTCTAGTCACTTTACCCCTACCTATATGTACATATCTACCTCAATGACCTCGTACCCCTGCATATGGACTCTGTACTGGTATCCTGTGTATTGTACAGTATATAGCCAAGTTATCGTTACTCATTGTGGATTTATTCCTTGTGTTCTTTTTATAATATTATTTCTCTTTGTCTCTCTGCATTGTTGGGAAGGGCCCGTTAGCAAGCATTTCACTGTTAGTCTACAACTGTTGTTTACGAAGCGTCACAAATAAAATATGGTTTGATTGAAGAGGCAGGTGTCAGCTTTACAGCCCCAGGAAGCCTCATTTGTAACAAATGGTGTGAGCTGTCTCTCTCATAAAACATTAAACACAAAGCTGTTCTTTGAGGTCAGACTACATACACATACACACTATACTATAGACTACTAATACATAACACTGTTCTGGTCAACAGTACTAATACATAACACTGTTCTGGTCAACAGTACTAATACATAACACTGTTCTGGTCAACAGTACTAATACATAACACTGTTCTGGTCAACAGTACTAATACATAACACTGTTCTGGTCAACAGTACTAATACATAACACTGTTCTGGTCAACAGTACTAATACATAACACTGTTCTGGTCAACAGTACTAATACATAACACTGTTCTGGTCAACAGTACTAATACATAACACTGTTCTGGTCAACAGTACTAATACATAACACTGTTCTGGTCAACAGTACTAATACATAACACTGTTCTGGTCAACAGTACTAATACATAACACTGTTCTGGTCAACAGTACTAATGCATAACACTGTTCTGGTCAACAGTACTAATGCATAACACTGTTCTGGTCAACAGTACTAATACATACCACTGTTCTGGTCAACAGTACTAATACATAACACTGTTCTGGTCAACAGTACTAATACATAACACTGTTCTGGTCAACTGTACTAATGCATAACACTGTTCTGGTCAACAGTACTAATACATAACACTGTTCTGGTCAACAGTACTAATACATAACACTGTTCTGGTCAACAGTACTAATACATAACACTGTTCTGGTCAACAGTACTAATCCATAACACTGTTCTGGTCAACTGTACTAATACATAACACTGTTCTGGTCAACAGTACTAATACATAACACTGTTCTGGTCAACAGTACTAATACATAACACTGTTCTGGTCAACAGTACTAATACATAACACTGTTCTGGTCAACAGTACTAATACATAACACTGTTCTGGTCAACAGTACTAATACATAACACTGTCCTGGTCAACAGTACTAATACATAACACTGTTCTGGTCAACAGTACTAATACATAACACTGTTCTGGTCAACAGTACTAATGCATAACACTGTTCTGGTCAACAGTACTAATACATAACACTGTTCTGGTCAACAGTACTAATACATAACACTGTTCTGGTCAACAGTACTAATACATAACACTGTTCTGGTCAACAGTACTAATACATAACACTGTTCTGGTCAACAGTACTAATACATAACACTGTTCTGGTCAACAGTACTAATACATAACACTGTTCTGGTCAACAGTACTAATGCATAACACTGTTCTGGTCAACAGTACTAATACATAACACTGTTCTGGTCAACAGTACTAATACATAACACTGTTCTGGTCAACAGTACTAATACATAACACTGTTCTGGTCAACAGTACTAATACATAACACTGTTCTGGTCAACAGTACTAATACATAACACTGTTCTGGTCAACAGTACTAATACATAACACTGTTCTGGTCAACAGTACTAATACATAACACTGTTCTGGTCAACAGTACTAATACATAACACTGTTCTGGTCAACAGTACTAATACATAACACTGTTCTGGTCAACAGTACTAATGCATAACACTGTTCTGGTCAACAGTACTAATACATAACACTGTTCTGGTCAACAGTACTAATACATAACACTGTTCTGGTCAACAGTACTAATACATAACACTGTTCTGGTCAACAGTACTAATACATAACACTGTTCTGGTCAACTGTACTTGACTTGCACATTAGTTGAAATGTAAGATGTGTTGTTGTTTGTCATATTGAGCAAGGCTTTTCTTTCATTCCCATATAGCCTGGTGTCATTTAACTGGCTTGATTTATAATGTTGCCACATTTTATACTTGGAGGCAAAACTCGTTATTCATTTAGAACAGTTGGGAATCAATTACCAAACAAATATTATCTTTTTAAAAGCTAATATTGTTTAGAGTTGTCCTTTTATGCCGTTTGTCCAGGTCTATGTCACTCTACATCTTCTATATCTATGTCTCTAAACCTCTATCATTAGTATCTCAGGCTTGTATAACCTCAGCATGTGGTCCTGCCAGGCCCAGCCACCCGGACAGACAATATTCCCCTGTTGATTCCCTTATAAAGCAGATTATCTTATAAGTTTGTGTCTCATAGTGCACTAGATAGGGAATAGGGTGCCATTTGGGACTCAGCATAGATGTTTTTTGCTGCCAGGTTTCAGCGGTCTCCCCTTGCCGTGTGCTCTCTCCCTGCCAGCCTGTAATAAGGGCTGTGATTGTGTGTGTGTGTGTGTGTGTGTGTGTGTGTGTGTGTGTGTGTGTGTGTGTGTGTGTGTGTGTGTGTGTGTGTGTGTGTGTGTGTGTGTGTGTGTGTGTGTGTGTGTGTGTGTGTGTGTGTGTGTGTGTGTGTGTGAGCCTGTGTGTGTGTGTGTGTGTGTGTGTGTGTGTGTGTGTGTGTGTGTGTGTGTGTGTGTGTGTTTGATCAGGTGGACTGAAGGTTGTCACTGAGGCCTGTTGCAGCCAGGTAACACAGTGGGGAGCTGATCAGACCTGTGTCTGTCTACCAGGTACACACACACACACACACACACACACTCAACACACACACACACACACACACACACACACACACACACACACACACACACACACACACACTCACACACACACACACACACACACACACACACTCAACACACACACACACTCAACACACACACACACACACACACACACACACACACACACACACTCAACACACACACACACACACACACACACACACACACACACACTCAACACACACACACACACACACACTCACACACACACACACACACACACACACTCAACACACACACACACTCAACACACACACACACAACACACACACACACTCAACACACACACAGGCTCACAGCAAGGGGGTGATCAGACCCTCTCTGCTAAAGACATCTACTGCACTGATGGGGGTCTGGAACCAGGCTGGACACAGCTGGAGCTATGCTATATAATAGACTGTGTGTGTGTGTCCAACAGTGCTAGCTTATCTACCTCTCAGGGTGGACCTCTCCTCCTCTCTCCTCCTCTTCTCTCCTCTTTCCTCCTCTCACCTCCTCTCTCCTCTCTCCTCCTCTCTCCTCCTCTCACCTCTCTCCTTCCTCCTCTCTCCTCTCTCCTCCTCTCTCCTCTCTCCTCTCTCCTCCTCTCTTCTCCTCTCTCCTCCTCTCTCCTCTTTCCTCCTCTCTTCTCCTCTCTCCTCCTCTCTCCTCTCTCCTCTTTCCTCCTCTCACCTCCTCTCTCCTCCTCTCTCCTCCTCTCTCCTCCTCTCACCTCCTCTCTCCTCCTCTCTCCTCCTCTCTCCTCTTTCCTCCTCTCACCTCCTCTCTTCTCCTCCTCCTCTCTGTCTCTCCTCCTCTCTCCTCTTTTCTCCTCTCTCCTCCTCTCTACTCTCTCCTCCTCTCTCCTCCTGTCTCCTCCTCTCTCCTCCTTTCTCCTCCTCTCTCCTCCTTTCTCCTCCTCTCTCCTCCTCTCACCTCCTCTCTCCTCCTCTCTCCTCTCTCCTCCTCTCTCCTCTTTCCTCCTCTCACCTCCTCTCTCCTCCTCTCTCCTCCTCTCTCCTCCTCTCTCCTCCTCTCTCCTCCTTTCTCCTCCTCTCTCCTCTTTCCTCCTCTCTCCTCCTCTCTCCTCTTTTCTCCTCTCTCCTCCACTCTACTCTCTCCTCCTCTCTCCTCTCTCTCCTCCTCTCTCCTCCTGTCTCCTCCTCTCTCCTCCTCTCTCTTCCTCTCTCCGCCTTTCTCCTCCTCTCTCCTCCTCTCTCCGCCTTTCTCCTCCTCTCTCCTCTCTCCTCTCTCCTCCTCTCTCCTCCTGTCTCCTCCTCTCTCCGCCTTTCTCCTCCTCTCTCCTCCTCTCTCCTGTCTATCTTCTCTCATCTTCCCTCCTGTCTCCTTCTCTCTCCTCCGCTCTACTCCTTTCCTCTCTCCTCTCTCCTCCTCTCTCCTCCTGTCTCTCTTCTCTCCTCCTCTCTCCTCTCTCATTCTCTCTACTCCTCTCCTCTCCTTTTCCCTCCTCTTCCTCTCTGTTCTCCTCCTCTCTCCTCTCTCCTCTTCCCTCCTCTCTCCTCTCTCCTCCTGTCTACTTTCTCTCCTCTTCCATCCTCTCTCCTCCTCTCTCCTCCTGTCTCTCTTCTCTCCTCTTCCCTCCTTTCTCCTCTCTCCTTCTCTCTACTCCTCTCCTCTCCTTTTCCCTCCTCTTCCTCTGTTCTCCTCCTCTCTCCTCTCTCCTCTCTCCTTCCTCCTCCTCTCTTCTCCTGTCTTCTCCTCTCTCCTCCTGTCTCCTCTCTCCTCTATCCTCCTGTCTCCTCCTCTCTCCTCTCTCCTTCTCTCTACTCTCCTCTCCTTTTTCCTCCTCTTCCTCTCTGTTCTCCTCTCTCCTCCTCTCTCCTCCTCTCTCCTCCTCTCTCCTCTCTCCTTCTCTCTACTCCTCTCCTTTTTCCTCCTCTTCCTCTCTATTCTCCTCTCTCCTCCTCTCTCCTCCTCTCTCCTCCTCTCTCCTCTCTCCTTCTCTCTACTCCTCTCCTTTTTCCTCCTCTTTCTCTCAGTTCTCTCTCTTTCTCCTCTCTCTCTCCCTCCTCTCAGTTCTCTCTCTGTTCTCCTCTCTCTCTCCTCTCAGTTCTCTCTCTTTCTCCTCTCCCCTCTCATCTTCTCTGGTTCAGCACGGGTGTGTTCCCTGAAGGTTGGTGCAGCTGCCACGCAAGCGACCCTGGCACATTAAAGCTGGAGTATGTGTGGGTTTGGTCCGTGCGGTGCAGGCAGAGGTGGTCAGGGTAATGGATGAGGAGCAGCTCTGTTCTGTTCTCGGTTCTGCAGTCTATCAACACTCATCGGTCTGTCGGCGTCCCAAATAGCACCTTATTCCCTTTACAGTGCACTGCTGTTTACCAGAGCTCTATTAGTGCACTGTCAAGGGAATAGGGTGTCGTTTGGGATGCAACCTCTATCAACCCTTATCAGTCAATGAGAGCTCATCGGTGTGCTCTCCCTGTTCCCTCAGCACAGCTCAGCTCTCTGCTCCCTGTTCCCTCAGCACAGCTCAGCTCTCTGTTCCCTCAGCACAGCTCAGCTCTCTGCTCCCTGTTCCCTCAGCACAGCTCAGCTCTCTGCTCCCTGTTCCCTCAGCACAGCTCAGCTCTCTGCTCCCTGTTCCCTCAGCACAGCTCAGCTCTCTGCTCCCTGTTCCCTCAGCACAGCTCAGCTCTCTGCTCCCTGTTCCCTCAGCACAGCTCAGCTCTCTGCTCCCTGTTCCCTCAGCACAGCTCAGCTCTCTGCTCCCTGTTCCCTCAGCACAGCTCAGCTCTCTGCTCCCTGTTCCCTCAGCACAGCTCAGCTCTCTGCTCCCTCAGCTCAGCTCTCTGCTCCCTGTTCCCTCAGCACAGCTCAGCTCTCTGCTCCCTGTTCCCTCAGCACAGCTCAGCTCTCTGCTCCCTGTTCCCTCAGCACAGCTCAGCTCTCTGCTCCCTGTTCCCTCAGCACAGCTCAGCTCTCTGCTCCCTGTTCCCTCAGCACAGCTCAGCTCTCTGCTCCCTGTTCCCTCAGCACAGCTCAGCTCTCTGCTCCCTGTTCCCTCAGCACAGCTCAGCTCTCTGTTCCCTCAGCACAGCTCAGCTCTCTGCTCTCTGTTCCCTCAGCACAGCTCAGCTCTCTGCTCCCTGTTCCCTCAGCTCAGCTCAGCTCTCTGCTCCCTCAGCTCAGCTCTCTGCTCTCTGTTCCCTCAGCACAGCTCAGCTCTCTGCTCCCTGTTCCCTCAGCACAGCTCAGCTCTCTGCTCCCTCAGCTCAGCTCTCTGCTCCCTGTTCCCTCAGCACAGCTCAGCTCTCTGCTCTCTGCTCCCTCAGCTCAGCTCAGCTCCTAACCCACACTGACAAACACAACACAACATTTAAAACATCCACCAATTGACCCCAGCCCTGTTGTTTTCCAACCGCGAACTCTAACCCCCCCCCTGTGTCTCTAGGCTGGTTGTTGAACTCTGACCCCCCCCCCCCCCCCCCCCCCTGTATCTCTAGGCTGGTTATTGAACTCTGACCCCCCTGTATCTCTAGGCTGGGTGTTGAACTCTGACCCCCCCCCCCCCCCTGTATCTCTAGGCTGGTTGTTGAACTCTGACCCCCCCCCCCCCCCCTCCCCCTGTGTCTCTAGGCTGGTTTGTTGAACTCTGACCCCCCTGTATCTCTAGGCTGGTTGTTTAACTCTGACCCCTCCCTTGTATCTCTAGGCTGGTTGTTGAACTCTGACCCCCCCTGTGTCTTCAGGCTGGTTGTTGAACTCTGACCCCCCCTGTGTCTTCAGGCTGGTTGTGATTATATAGCAGTCATTATATACAGAGTGGTCTGTTTGGTCTCTCACCTCCGTGGTTGGAAGTGTTGATTCACCTCCCTGTTTCTCTTCTCTACAGGACCCCCAATCACCCCATCTACACACAGTGCCTTCGGTAAGTATTCAGACCCCTTGACGTTTTCCACATTTTGTTACGTTACAGCCTTATTCTAAAATGGATTAAATAAATAGAAATCATCAGCAATCTACACATAATACCCCATAATGACAAATTGAAAACAGGTTTTTAGAAATTTTTGCTAATGTATAAAAAATTAAAAAATAAATATCTTATTTACATAAGTATTCAGACCCTTTGCTATGAGACTCGAAATTGAGCTCAGGTGCATCCTGTTTCCAGTGAACATAATAATAAGCCATTTAGCAGACGCTTTTATCCAAAGCGACTTACAGTCGTGCGTGCATACATTTTTTTGTGTATGGGTGGTCCCGGGGATCGAACCCACTACCTTGGCGTTACAAGCGCCGTGCTCTACCAGCTGAGCTACAGAGGACCACCAACATCATTGAGATGTTTCTACAACTTGATTTAGAGTCCACCTGTTGTAAATTCAATTGATTGGACATGATTTGGAAAGGCACACACCTGTCTATATAAGGTCCCACAGTTGACAGTGCATGTCAGAGCAAAAACCAAGCCATGAGGTCGAAGGAATTGTCCGTAGAGCTCCGAGACAGGATTGTGTCGAGGCACAGATCTGGGGAAGGGTACCAAAAAATGTCTGCAGCATTGAAGGTCCCCAAGAACACAGTGGCCTCCATCATTTTTAAATGGAAGATGTTTGGAACAACCAAGACTCTTCCTAGAGCTGGCCGCCCGGCCAAACTGAGCAATCGGGGGAGAAGGGCCTTGGTCAGGGAGGTGACCAAGAACCCGATGATCACTCTGACAGAGCTCTAGAGTTCCTCTGTGGAGATGGGAAAACCTTCCAGAAGGACAACCATATCTGCAGCACTCCACCAATCAGGCCTTTATGGTAGAGTGGCCAGACGGAAGCCACTCCTCAGTAAAAGGCACGTGACAGCCCGCTTGGAGTTTGCCAAAAGGCTCCTAAAGACTCTCAGACCATGAGAAATAAGATTCTCTGGTCTGATGAAAGTTGAGCAGCGACACTCCCCATCCAACCTGACAGAGCTTGAGAGGATCTGCAGAGAAGAATGGGAGAAACTCCCCAAATACAGGTGTGCCAAGCTTGTAGCGTCATACCCAAGAAGACTCGATGCTGTAATCGCTGCCAAAGGTGCTTCAACAAAGTACTGAGTAAAGGATCTGAATACTTATGTAAATGTGATATTTCCGTTTTTTATTTTGTATAAATTTGCTAAAATGTATTTTAAAAAACAGTTTTTACTTTGTCATTATGGGGTATTGTGTGTAGATTGATGAGGGGAAAAAATTATTTTATCAGTTTTAGAATACGGCTGTAACGTAACAAAATGTGGAAAAAGTCAAGGGGTCTGAATACTTTACGAATGCACTGTACTGGATTGCTTTCTTGTATTGATTCTCCCCCCTGTCTGTGTGTGTCTCTATCCCAGGTTGTGACAGCGACTTCTGGGGCCCCCACTGCAGTAACCGGTGCCAGTGCCAGAACGAGGCCAGGTGTAACCCCATCACTGGGGCGTGTGTGTGTACGGATGGTTACCAGGGTTGGCGCTGCGAGGAGCCCTGTGAACCCGGGTACTACGGCAAGACCTGCCATCTCACCTGCCAGTGTCTCAACGGAGCCACCTGCCATCACGAAACTGGGGAGTGCATCTGCGCCCGGGGATACTCTGGAGCTCTGTCAGTATTGAAAGATGGACACACACACATACACACAGGCACAGGAACACACAACTACACAGACATTACAAAGGGACGCACACACATCACACACACACACACACACACACACACACAAGCACAGGAACACACAACTACACAGACATTACAAAGGGACGCACACACATCACACACACGCATACGCACAAAGATACGCACACACCATTTGTGTTTGTGTTGTAATGCAGTATCTGTTTCTATCCAGCTGTGCAGAGCGGTGCCCCAGTGGTAGTCATGGACAACAGTGTGAGCAGCGCTGTCCCTGTCAGAATGGAGGAACCTGTCATCACATCAGTGGAGAGTGCTCCTGTCCTGCTGGATGGACGGTAGGATGTTGTTGTTGTTGTTGTTGTTGTTGTTGTTGCTGTTAGCATGTTTAAAACAAATAGAACAGATTATTCTGTAACCTGGTACTTGATTGACCTCTGTTAACCTATAGTGCATTCGGAAAGTATTCAGACCCCTTGACTTTTTCCACATTTTGTTACATTACAGCGTTTTTTTCTAAAATTGATTAAAATGTTTTTTTTCCTCATCAATCTACACACAATACCCCATAATGACAAAGCAAAAACAGGTTTCTAGAAATGTTTGCAAATTAAAAAAATTATTAAAATGAAATTTCACATTTATGTAAGTATTCAGACCCTTTACTCAGTACTTTGTTGAAGCACCTTTTGGCAGCGATTACAGCATCGAGTCTTCTTGGGTATGACGCTACAAGCTTGGAACACCTGTATTTGGGGAGTTGCTCCCATTCTTCTCTGCAGATCCTCTCAAGCTCTGTCAGGTTGGATGCAGAGCGTCGCTGCACAGCTATTTTCAGGTCTCTCCAGAGATGTTCGATCGGGCTCAAGTCCGGGCTCTGGCTGGGCCACTCAAGGACATTCAGAGACTTGTCCCGAATCCACTCCTGCATTGTCTTGGCTGTGTGCTTAGGGTCGTTGTCCTGTTGGAAGGTGAACCTTCGCCCCAGTCTGAGGTCCTGAGTGCTCTGGAGCAGGTTTTCATCAAGGATCTCTCTCTACTTTGCTCCATTCATCTTTCCCTCGATCCTGACTAGTCTCCCAGTCCCTGCCGCTGAAAAACATCCCCACAGCATGATGCTGCCACTACCATGCTTCACCGTAGGGATGGTGCCAGGTTTCCTCCAGACGTGACGCTTGGCATTCAGGCCAAAGAGTTCAATCTTGGGTTCATCAGACCAGAGAATCTTGTTTCTCATGGTCTGAGATTCCTTTAGGTGCCTTTTGGCAAACTCCAAGTGGGCTGTCATGTGCCTTTTACATTTTAGTCATTTAGCAGACGCTCTTATCCAGAGCGACTTACAGTTAAGCGAGTGCATACATTTTCATACTGGCCCCCCGTGGGAAACGAACCCATAGTCCCATGTAGCTCAGTTGGTAGAGCATGGCGTTTGCAATGCCAGGGTTGTGGGTTCGTTTCACACGGGGGACCAGTATGAAAAACAAAAAAAATGTATGCACTCACTAACTGTAAGTCTGATTGGTAGAGTGCTGCAGAGATGGTTGTCCTTCTGGAAGGTTCTCCCATCTCCACAGAGGAACTCTGGAGCTCTGTCAGAGTGACCATCGGGTTCTTGGTCACCTCCCTGACCAAGACCCTTCTCCCCAGATTGCTCAGTTTGGCCGGGCGGCCAGCTCTAGGAAGAGTCTTGGTGGTTCCAAACTTCTTATGTTTAATACATTTGCTAAACATTTTTAAAAACTGTTTTTGTTTTGTCATTATGGGGTATTGTGTGTAGATTGATGAGGGGAAAATAAAGTTGTAACATAACAAAATGTGGAAAAAGTCAAGGGGTCTGAATACTTTCCGAATGCACTGTATACGATGACTAGAAATATATCAGTGTACAGTTAAATATTTCATGATATCAAATATTGCCTTCATCTAAAAAAAACACTGAACTTCGGTTTGAGTGATTATAATCAGAAAGTATTGTTGTTGTTGTTGTCCTACTTCCTCCTCTTCCTCCTCTTCCTCCTTAACTTCCTCTCCTCTTCCTCACTCCATCATACCCTAGCCTGTTTTCCTGTGTTCTTTCAATACTCTTGACTCTATTTTGAAGTATTAATGTCTCTGTGTCAAACTGATCCACTATACAAAACATGCTCTTTCCGTGACAGACTGACCAGGTGAAATCCAGATGTCACTTGTAAAATCCACTTCAATCAGGGGAGACAGGTTAAAGAAGGAATTTTAAGCCTTGAGACAATTGAGACATGGAGTGTGTGTGTGTATGTTAAGTTAATGTCTTCACTGACATTTTCAACATGTCCCTGACTGAGTCTGTAATACCAACATGTTTCAAGCAGACCACCATAGTCCCCGTGCCCAAGAACGCTAAGATAACCTGCCTAAATGACTACCGACCCGTGGCACTGACGTCTGTAGCCATGAAGTGCTTTGAAAGACTGGTCATGGCTCACATCAACAGCATAATCCCAGAAACCCTAGACCCACTCCAATTTGCATACCGCCCCAACAGATCCACAGATGATGCAATCTCTATCGCACTCCACACTGCCCTTTCCCACCTGGACAAGAGGAACACCTACGTGAGAATGCTATTCATTGACTACAGCTCAGCATTCAACACCATAGTGCCCTCAAAGCTCATCACTAAGCTAAGGATCCTGGGAATAAACACCTCCCTCTGCAACTGGATCCTGGACTTCCTGACGGGCCGCCCCCAGGTGGTAAGGGTAGGTAACAACACATCTGCCACACTGATCCTCAACACGGGGGCCCCTCAGGGGTGCGTGCTCAGTCCCCTCCTGTACTCTCTGTTCACCCATGACTGCATGGCCAGGCACGACTCCAACACCATCATTAAGTTTGCCGACGACACAACAGTGGTAGGCCTGATCACCGACAACGATGAGACAGCCTATAGGGAGGAGGTCAGAGATCTGGCCGTGTGGTGCCAGGACAACAACCTCTCCCTCAACGTGACCAAGACAAAGGAGATGATTGTGGACTACAGGAAAAAAAAGAGGACTGAGCACGCCCCCATTCTCATCGACGGGGCTGTAGTGGAACAGGTTGAGAGCTTCAAGTTCCTTGGTGTCCACATCACCAACGAACTATCATGGTCCAAACACACCAAGACAGTCGTGAAGAGGGCACGACAAAGCCTATTCCCCCTCAGGAGACTAAAAAGATTTGGCATGGGTCCTCAGATCCTCAAAAAATTCTACAGCTGCACCATCGAGAGCATCCTGACTGGTTGCATCACCGCCTGGTATGGCAACTGCTTGGCCTCTGACCGCAAGGCACTACAGAGGGTAGTGCGTACGGCCCAGTACATCACTGGGGCAAAGCTCCCTGCCATCCAGGACCTCTATACCAGGCGGTGTCAGAGGAAGGCCCTCAAAATTGTCAAAGACTCCAGTCACCCTAGTCATAGACTGTTCTCTCTGCTACCGCACGGCAAGCGGTACCGGAGTGCCAAGTCTAGGTCCAAAAGACTTCTCAACAGCTTCTACCCCCAAGCCATAAGACTCCTGAACAGCTAATCATGGCTACCCGGACTATTTGCACTGCCCCCCCACCCCATCCTTTTTACGCTGCTGCTACTCTGTTAAGTATTTATGCATAGTCACTTTAACTCTACCCACATGTACATATTACCTCAACTACCTCAACTAGCCGGTGCCCCCGCACATTGACTATGCAACGGTACCCCCCTGTATATATAGCCTCCCTACTGTCACTTTATTTTTTACTTCTGCTCTTTTTTTCTCAACACTTTTTTGTTGTTGTTTTATTCTTACTTTTTTGTTTAAAATAAATGCACTGTTGGTTAAGGGCTGTAAGTAAGCATTTCACTGTAATGTCTGCACCTGTTGTATTCGGCGCATGTGACCAATAAAATTTGATTTGATTTGATTTGATTTGATTTGTACCATTCTTCAAAGTGCCTTTGAACAGGGTATGGTAGTAGGTGCCAGGCGCACCGGTTTGTGTCAAGAACTGCAACACTGCTGGGTTTTTCACACTCAACAGTTTCCCATGTATCAAGAATGGTCCACCACCCAAAGGACATCCAGCCAACTTGACACAACTGTGGGAAGCATTGGAGTCAACATGGACCAGCATCCTTGTGGAACGCTTTCGACACCTTGTAGAGTCCATGCCCCAACGAATTGAGGCTGTTCTGAGGGCAAAAGGGGGGATGCAACTCAATATTAGGAAGGTGTTCCTAATGTTTGGTATACTCAGTATATATTGTGTGTGATCCAGTATATATCCTCTGGTTGTGTTTCCTCAGGGCTCAGTGTGTGCCCAGCCGTGCCACGTGGGCAAGTATGGTGTCAACTGCAGCAAGGACTGCTCCTGCCTGAACGGTGGACTGTGTGACCATATCGCTGGTCAGTGCCAGTGCACCGCCGGCTACAGTGGACGGAGGTACGTCACGTAGTTTATTCTGCCTGCTTGAATACCCACTTACTGCTCTTTAACTCCCCGTGAAGCATAAGGGATAAGGCTGTTTGTGTGACCACATCTCTGGGTAGTGCCTGAGTGCACAGCTGGCTACAATCGGAAGGAAAGCTGCACTACAATCATACAACAGACTTTATTATTTTTATAGCTACCATTTCCATTGTAATGAATGTGATTGAAATCTAGGAAAGCGGGGTTAGGATACATCTGGGCTACCAGGGTTAGGATACATCTGGGCTAGTGGGGTTAGGATACATCTGGGCTAGTGGGGTTAGGATATATCTGGGCTAGTGGGGTTAGGATATATCTGGGCTACCAGGGTTAGGATATATCTGGGCTAGTGGGGTTAGGATATATCTGGGCTACCAGGGTTAGGATATATCTGGGCTACCAGGGTTAGGATATATCTGGGCTACCAGGGTTAGGATATATCTGGGCTAGTGGGGTTAGGATATATCTGGGCTACCAGGGTTAGGATACATCTGGGCTAGTGGGGTTAGGATATATCTGGGCTAGTGGGGTTAGGATATATCTGGGCTAGTGGGGTTAGGATACATCTGGGCTAGTGGGGTTAGGATACATCTGGGCTAGTGGGGTTAGGATATATCTGGGCTAGTAGGGTTAGGATACATCTGGGCTAGTGGGGTTAGGATATATCTGGGCTAGTGGGGTTAGGATACATCTGGGCTAGTAGGGATAGGATACATCTGGGCTAGTGGGGTTAGGATATATCTGGGCTAGTGGGGTTAGGATACATCTGGGCTAGTGGGGTTAGGATACATCTGGGCTAGTGGGGTTAGGATATATCTGGGCTAGTGGGGTTAGGATATATCTGGGCTAGTAGGGTTAGGATACATCTGGGCTAGTGGGGTTAGGATATATCTGGGCTAGTGGGGTTAGGATACATCTGGGCTAGTAGGGTTAGGATACATCTGGGCTAGTGGGGTTAGGATATATCTGGGCTAGTGGGGTTAGGATATATCTGGGCTAGTGGGGTTAGGATATATCTGGGCTACCAGGGTTAGGATACATCTGGGCTACCAGGGTTAGGATATATCTGGGCTAGTGGGGTTAGGATACATCTGGGCTACCAGGGTTAGGATATATCTGGGCTAGTGGGGTTAGGATATATCTGGGCTAGTGGGGTTAGGGTATATCTGGGCTACCAGGGTTAGGATATATCTGGGCTAGTGGGGTTAGGATATATCTGGGCTACCAGGGTTAGGATATATATGGGCTAGTGGGGTTAGGATATATCTGGGCTACCAGGGTTAGGATATATCTGGGCTAGTGGGGTTAGGATATATCTGGGCTACCAGGGTTAGGATATATCTGGGCTACCAGGGTTAGGATACATCTGGGCTAGTGGGGTTAGGATACATCTGGGCTACCAGGGTTAGGATATATCTGGGCTAGTGGGGTTAGGATATATCTGGGCTAGTGGGGTTAGGATATATCTGGGCTAGTGGGGTTAGGATACATCTGGGCTACCAGGGTTAGGATATATCTGGGCTACCAGGGTTAGGATACATCTGGGCTAGTGGGGTTAGGATATATCTGGGCTACCAGGGTTAGGATATATCTGGGCTACCAGGGTTAGGATATATCTGGGCTAGTGGGGTTAGGATATATCTGGGCTAGTGGGGTTAGGATATATCTGGGCTAGTGGGGTTAGGATATATCTGGGCTAGTGGGGTTAGGATACATCTGGGCTAGTGGGGTTAGGATATATCTGGGCTAGTGGGGTTAGGATATATCTGGGCTACCAGGGTTAGGATATATCTGGGCTACCAGGGTTAGGATATATCTGGGCTATTGGGGTTAGGATACATCTGGGCTAGTGGGGTTAGGATATATCTGGGGTAGTGGGGTTAGGATATATCTGGGCTAGTGGGGTTAGGATATATCTGGGCTACCAGGGTTAGGATACATCTGGGCTAGTGGGGTTAGGATATATCTGGGCTAGTGGGGTTAGGATATATCTGGGCTAGTGGGGTTAGGATATATCTGGGCTACCAGGGTTAGGATATATCTGGGCTACCAGGGTTAGGATATATCTGGGCTAGTGGGGTTAGGATACATCTGGGCTAGTGGGGTTAGGATATATCTGGGCTACCAGGGTTAGGATATATCTGGGCTAGTGGGGTTAGGATATATCTGGGCTACCAGGGTTAGGATACATCTGGGCTAGTGGGGTTAGGATACATCTGGGCTAGTGGGGTTAGGATACATCTGGGCTACCAGGGTTAGGATACATCTGGGCTACCAGGGTTAGGATATATCTGGGCTAGTGGGGTTAGGATATATCTGGGCTAGTGGGGTTAGGATATATCTGGGCTACCAGGGTTAGGATATATCTGGGCTACCAGGGTTAGGATATATCTGGGCTAGTGGGGTTAGGATACATCTGGGCTACCAGGGTTAGGATATATCTGGGCTACCAGGGTTAGGATACATCTGGGCTAGTGGGGTTAGGATATATCTGGGCTACCAGGGTTAGGATATATCTGGGCTAGTGGGGTTAGGATATATCTGGGCTACCAGGGTTAGGATATATCTGGGCTAGTGGGGTTAGGATATATCTGGGCTACCAGGGTTAGGATATATCTGGGCTAGTGGGGTTAGGATATATCTGGGCTACCAGGGTTAGGATATATCTGGGCTACCAGGGTTAGGATACATCTGGGCTAGTGGGGTTAGGATACATCTGGGCTACCAGGGTTAGGATATATCTGGGCTAGTGGGGTTAGGATATATCTGGGCTAGTGGGGTTAGGATATATCTGGGCTAGTGGGGTTAGGATACATCTGGGCTACCAGGGTTAGGATATATCTGGGCTACCAGGGTTAGGATACATCTGGGCTAGTGGGGTTAGGATATATCTGGGCTACCAGGGTTAGGATATATCTGGGCTACCAGGGTTAGGATATATCTGGGCTAGTGGGGTTAGGATATATCTGGGCTAGTGGGGTTAGGATATATCTGGGCTAGTGGGGTTAGGATATATCTGGGCTAGTGGGGTTAGGATACATCTGGGCTAGTGGGGTTAGGATATATCTGGGCTAGTGGGGTTAGGATATATCTGGGCTACCAGGGTTAGGATATATCTGGGCTACCAGGGTTAGGATATATCTGGGCTATTGGGGTTAGGATACATCTGGGCTAGTGGGGTTAGGATATATCTGGGGTAGTGGGGTTAGGATATATCTGGGCTAGTGGGGTTAGGATATATCTGGGCTACCAGGGTTAGGATACATCTGGGCTAGTGGGGTTAGGATATATCTGGGCTAGTGGGGTTAGGATATATCTGGGCTAGTGGGGTTAGGATATATCTGGGCTACCAGGGTTAGGATATATCTGGGCTACCAGGGTTAGGATATATCTGGGCTAGTGGGGTTAGGATACATCTGGGCTAGTGGGGTTAGGATATATCTGGGCTACCAGGGTTAGGATATATCTGGGCTAGTGGGGTTAGGATATATCTGGGCTACCAGGGTTAGGATACATCTGGGCTAGTGGGGTTAGGATACATCTGGGCTAGTGGGGTTAGGATACATCTGGGCTACCAGGGTTAGGATACATCTGGGCTACCAGGGTTAGGATATATCTGGGCTAGTGGGGTTAGGATATATCTGGGCTAGTGGGGTTAGGATATATCTGGGCTACCAGGGTTAGGATATATCTGGGCTAGTGGGGTTAGGATACATCTGGGCTAGTGGGGTTAGGATACATCTGGGCTACCAGGGTTAGGATATATCTGGGCTAGTGGGGTTAGGATATATCTGGGCTAGTGGGGTTAGGATATATCTGGGCTACCAGGGTTAGGATATATCTGGGATAGTGGGGTTAGGATACATCTGGGCTACCAGGGTTAGGATATATCTGGGCTAGTGGGGTTAGGATACATCTGGGCTACCAGGGTTAGGATATATCTGGGCTACCAGGGTTAGGATACATCTGGGCTAGTGGGGTTAGGATATATCTGGGCTACCAGGGTTAGGATATATCTGGGCTAGTGGGGTTAGGATATATCTGGGCTAGTGGGGTTAGGATACATCTGGGCTACCGGTGTTAGGATATATCTGGGCTACCAGGGTTAGGATACATCTGGGCTAGTGGGGTTAGGATATATCTGGGCTAGTGGGGTTAGGATATATCTGGGCTAGTGGGGTTAGGATATATCTGGGCTACCAGGGTTAGGATACATCTGGGCTAGTGGGGTTAGGATATATCTGGGCTACCAGGGTTAGGATACATCTGGGCTAGTGGGGTTAGGATATATCTGGGCTAGTGGGGTTAGGATATATCTGGGCTAGTGGGGTTAGGATATATCTGGGCTAGTGGGGTTAGGATATATCTGGGCTACCAGGGTTAGGATATATCTGGGCTAGTGGGGTTAGGATATATCTGGGCTAGTGGGGTTAGGATATATCTGGGCTACCAGGGTTAGGATATATCTGGGCTAGTGGGGTTAGGATATATCTGGGCTACCAGGGTTAGGATACATCTGGGCTAGTGGGGTTAGGTTATATCTGGGCTACCAGGGTTAGGATATATCTGGGCTAGTGGGGTTAGGATACATCTGGGCTACCAGGGTTAGGATATATCTGGGCTACCAGGGTTAGGATACATCTGGGCTACCAGGGTTAGGATACATCTGGGCTACCAGGGTTAGGATACATCTGGGCTACCAGGGTTAGGATACATCTGGGCTACCAGGGTTAGGATATATCTGGGCTACCAGGGTTAGGATATATCTGGGCTAGTGGGGTTAGGATATATCTGGGCTAGTGAGGTTAGGATATATCTGGGCTAGTGGGGTTAGGATATATCTGGGCTAGTGGGGTTAGGATATATCTGGGCTAGTGGGGTTAGGATACATCTGGGCTATTGGGGTTAGGATATATCTGGGCTACCAGGGTTAGGTTATATCTGGGCTACCAGGGTTAGGATATATCTGGGCTAGTGGGGTTAGGATATATCTGGGCTAGTGGGGTTAGGATACATCTGGGCTACCGGTGTTAGGATACATCTGGGCTACCAGGGTTAGGATATATCTGGGCTAGTGGGGTTAGGATATATCTGGGCTACCGGTGTTAGGATACATCTGGGCTACCAGGGTTAGGATATATCTGGGCTACCAGGGTTAGGATACATCTGGGCTAGTGGGGTTAGGATACATCTGGGCTAGTGGGGTTAGGATACATCTGGGCTAGTGGGGTTAGGATATATCTGGGCTACCAGGGTTAGGATATATCTGGGCTAGTGGGGTTAGGATATATCTGGGCTAGTGGGGTTAGGATACATCTGGGCTGGTGGGGTTAGGATATATCTGGGCTAGTGGGGTTAGGATACATCTGGGCTAGTGGGGTTAGGATACATCTGGGCTAGTGGGGTTAGGATACATCTGGGCTACCAGGGTTAGGATATATCTGGGCTACCAGGGTTAGGATACATCTGGGCTAGTGGGGTTAGGATATATCTGGGCTAGTGGGGTTAGGATATATCTGGGCTACCAGGGTTAGGATATATCTGGGCTAGTGGGGTTAGGATATATCTGGGCTAGTGGGGTTAGGATATATCTGGGCTAGTGGGGTTAGGATATATCTGGGCTACCAGGGTTAGGATATATCTGGGCTAGTGGGGTTAGGATACATCTGGGCTAGTGGGGTTAGGATATATCTGGGCTAGTGGGGTTAGGATATATCTGGGCTAGTGGGGTTAGGATATATCTGGGCTAGTGGGGTTAGGATATATCTGGGCTAGTGGGGTTAGGATACATCTGGGCTACCAGGGTTAGGATATATCTGGGCTAGTGGGGTTAGGATATATCTGGGCTAGTGGGGTTAGGATATATCTGGGCTAGTGGGGTTAGGATACATCTGGGCTAGTGGGGTTAGGATACATCTGGGCTAGTGGGGTTAGGATACATCTGGGCTACCAGGGTTAGGATATATCTGGGCTAGTGGGGTTAGGATATATCTGGGCTAGTGGGGTTAGGATACATCTGGGCTAGTGGGGTTAGGATATATCTGGGCTACCAGGGTTAGGATATATCTGGGCTAGTGGGGTTAGGATACATCTGGGCTAGTGGGGTTAGGATATATCTGGGCTAGTGGGGTTAGGATATATCTGGGCTACCGGTGTTAGGATATATCTGGGCTAGTGGGGTTAGGATATATCTGGGCTAGTGGGGTTAGGATATATCTGGGCTAGTAGGGTTAGGATATGTCTGGGCTAGTGGGGTTAGGATACATCTGGGCTAGTGGGGTTAGGATACATCTGGGCTACCAGGGTTAGGATACATCTGGGCTACCAGGGTTAGGATACATCTGGGCTACCAGGGTTAGGATATATCTGGGCTACCAGGGTTAGGATATATCTGGGCTAGTGGGGTTAGGATACATCTGGGCTACCAGGGTTAGGATATATCTGGGCTAGTGGGGTTAGGATACATCTGGGATAGTGGGGTTAGGATATATCTGGGCTAGTGGGGTTAGGATACATCTGGGCTAGTGGGGTTAGGATATATCTGGGCTAGTGGGGTTAGGATATATCTGGGCTACCAGGGTTAGGATACATCTGGGCTAGTGGGGTTAGGATATATCTGGGCTAGTGGGGTTAGGATACATCTGGGCTAGTGGGGTTAGGATACATCTGGGCTAGTGGGGTTAGGGTATATCTGGGCTACCGGTGTTAGGATACATCTGGGCTAGTGGGGTTAGGATACATCTGGGCTAGTGGGGTTAGGATATA
Organism: Coregonus lavaretus; assembly: GCF_964263955.1. Lineage (NCBI taxonomy): Eukaryota > Metazoa > Chordata > Actinopteri > Salmoniformes > Salmonidae > Coregonus > Coregonus lavaretus. The sequence goes on from NW_028165165.1 coordinate 27,550, forward strand.
TCTGGGCTACCAGGGTTAGGATACATCTGGGCTACCAGGGTTAGGATATATCTGAGCTAGTGGGGTTAGGATATATCTGGGCTAGTGGGGTTAGGATATATCTGGGCTAGTGGGGTTAGGATACATCTGGGATAGTGGGGTTAGGATATATCTGGGCTAGTGGGGTTAGGATACATCTGGGCTACCAGGGTTAGGATATATCTGGGCTAGTGGGGTTAGGATACATCTGGGATAGTGGGGTTAGGATATATCTGGGCTAGTGGGGTTAGGATACATCTGGGCTAGTGGGGTTAGGATATATCTGGGCTAGTGGGGTTAGGATATATCTGGGCTACCAGGGTTAGGATACATCTGGGCTAGTGGGGTTAGGATATATCTGGGCTAGTGGGGTTAGGATACATCTGGGCTAGTGGGGTTAGGATACATCTGGGCTAGTGGGGTTAGGGTATATCTGGGCTACCGGTGTTAGTATACATCTGGGCTAGTGGGGTTAGGATACATCTGGGCTAGTGGGGTTAGGATATATCTGGGCTACCAGGGTTAGGATACATCTGGGCTACCAGGGTTAGGATATATCTGGGCTAGTGGGGTTAGGATATATCTGGGCTAGTGGGGTTAGGATATATCTGGGCTAGTGGGGTTAGGATATATCTGGGCTACCAGGGTTAGGATATATCTGGGCTACCAGGGTTAGGATATATCTGGGCTAGTGGGGTTAGGATATATCTGGGCTACCAGGGTTAGGATATATCTGGGCTAGTGGGGTTAGGATACATCTGGGCTAGTGGGGTTAGGATACATCTGGGCTAGTGGGGTTAGGATATATCTGGGCTAGTGGGGTTAGGATACATCTGGGCTAGTGGGGTTAGGATACATCTGGGCTACCGGTGTTAGGATACATCTGGGCTAGTGGGGTTAGGATATATCTGGGCTAGTGGGGTTAGGATATATCTGGGCTAGTGGGGTTAGGATACATCTGGGCTAGTGGGGTTAGGATATATCTGGGCTACCGAGGTTACTCCACACACAGAAACCCAATACAAAGCTCTCCCTTTGATTCAACATGATTTGGAAAGGTACACATCTGTCTATATAAGGTCCCACAGTTGACAGTGCATGTCAGAGCAAAAACCAAGCCATGAGGTCGAAGGAATTATCCGTAGAGCTCCGAGACAGGATTGTGTCAAGGCACAGATCTGGGGAAGGGTACCAAAACATTTCTGCAGCATTGAAGGTCCCCAAGAACACAGTGGCCTCCATCATTCTTAAATGGAAGAAGTTTGGAACCACCAAGACTCTTCTTAGATCTGGCCGCCCAGCCAAACTGAGCAATCAGGGGAGAAGGGCCTTGGTCAGGGAGGTGACCAAGAACCCGATGGTCACTCTGACAGAGCTCCAGACTTCCTCTGTGGAGATGGGAAAACCTTCCAGAAGGACAACCATCTCTGCAGCACTCCACTAATCAGGCCTTTATGATAGAGTGGCCAGATGGAAGCCACTCTTCAGTAAAAAGCACATGACAGCCCACTTGGAGTTTGCCAAAAGGCACCTAAAGATTCTCTGGTTTGGTGAAACCAAGATTGAACTCTTTGGTCTGAATGCCAAGCATCACGTCTGGAGGAAACCTGGCACCATCCCTACAGTGAAGCATAGTGGTGGCAGCATCATGCTGTGGGGATGTTTTTCAGCGGCAGGGACAGGGAGACTAGTCAGGATCGAGGCAAAGATTAACGGAGCAAAGTACAGAGAGATCCTTGATGAAAACCTGCTCCAGGGCGCTCAGGACTTCAGATTGGGTTGAAGGTTCACCTTCCAACAGGACAACGACACTAAGCACACAGCCAAGTCAATGCAGGAGTGGCTTCGGGACAAGTCTCTGAATGTCCTTGAGTGGCCCAGCCAGAGCCCGGACTTGAATCGGATCGAACATCTCTGGAGAGACCTAAAAATAGCTGTGCAGCGACGCTCCCCATCCAACCTGACAGAGCTTGAGAGGATCTGCAGAGAAGAATTGAAGAAACTCTCCAAATACAGGTGTGCCAAGCTTGTAGAGTCATACCCAAGAAGACTCGATGCTGTAATCGCTGCCAAAATTGCTTCAACAAAGTACTGAGGAAAGGGTCTGAATACTTATGCAAATGTTATATTTCAGTTTTTTATTTGTAATAAATTAGCAAACATTTCTAAAACACTGTTTTTCCCTCAGACAGACCTACCCCTGTAGGTTATCAGATCTCTTCAGTTCCCTCAGACTGACCTACCCCTGTAGGTTATCAGATCTCTTCAGTTCCCTCAGACAGACCTACCCCTGCAGGTTATCAGATCTCTTCAGTTCTCTCAGACAGACCTACCCCTGCAGGTTATCAGATCTCTTCAGTTCTCTCAGACAGACCTACCCCTGTAGGTTATCAGATGTCTTCAGTTCTCTCAGACAGACCTACCCCTGTAGGTTATCAGATCTCTTCAGTTCCCTCAGACAGACCTACCCCTGTAGGTTATCAGATCTCTTCAGTTCCCTCAGACAGACCTACCCCTGTAGGTTATCAGATGTCTTCAGTTCTCTCAGACAGACCTACCCCTGTAGGTTATCAGATCTCTTCAGTTCCCTCAGACAGACCTACCCCTGTAGGTTATCAGATCTCTTCAGTTCCCTCAGACTGACCTACCCCTGTAGGTTATCAGATCTAGACAGACCTACCCCTGTAGGTTATCAGATCTCTTCAGTTCCCTCAGACAGACCTACCCCTGTAGGTTATCAGATCTCTTCAGTTCCCTCAGACAGACCTACCCCTGCAGGCTATCATCTCTTCAGCCTAAAGCCACCCGGATCAAAGCTCTTCCAGAACACGACTTTCTTTCTCTTTTAATATTTGGCTAAGCTGCCCTCATTCATTTAGTGAAGTGACAGGTAAATGAACCTCCCCACACTACACCCACCTCTCTCTCCGCCTGGAGTACTACCCTGTGAATAGGGTGCCATTTGGGGCGCACAACCCAGTCTCCCCTGATAACACTGAAGCCAATGTAATTTAAACATGAAACATAACTAGTCCATTTGATAATGTAATTGAACTATCTATCTGGCTGCTAATGGTTCTGCTGGACACCTGAGATTGATGCTGTGCCAGGGAGGGTATATTTAAGGT
>NW_028165164.1:0-98809 GCF_964263955.1 Coregonus lavaretus
CACTAATATATTCCATAATGATTTGTTACCCAGCGACCTTTAAGATAGCATTTTGATGGAAGTAGGCCTTCTATTTGTTTAAAGATAAGCAAATCAGCTCTTATACTGTCTTGTTATTAGGAAAGTCACGACGGCTTGGCGCATTACTCAACGCTAGAGCGGAACCAAACTCTCACTATTGTCTGGGGGCATTTAGGTAACCGCATAGCAGGATCAAAGAGTCGGGATCACTGCGCCCTCAGGTGGACACAAGAGAACAGTAGCTTGAACGCGTCAATATATAAATCGCTGTTGTAGGTTATCTGCGGTGAATTGTCGAACCATGAGTTGAAGGCGATATGCATAATTTGTTCTTTATAGTGAAGATAAAGAATGAACATGTTATTTATAACTATTATAGGCTACTTATTAAACACATCCATACAGTATTGAGTTAATTGGCTACGCTTTAAACCTATCATTATACTATTCTTTATCTTCTTTGTCTACACATGTCCAGGGCGAGCAGAATCAGCTGCGCTCAGGGGTTGTAACGTAACTCCATTGGCGGTGGTAGCCTGCAGTCATCCCCATCCCCTTTACTCTAATAACAGGTTGGACGGAAATGTATCTGTAATTAAGCGCACAGGCAGCGCATTGGCACGAGCACAGATACAGTACATGCGTTATCGACTTCTTGAGAGAAACTGTTTTGTTTAATTTACAACCAAATGCCAAACGAAATGACACAGCACTTGTTCTAACATGTTTGATCTACCCGAAATCACAAAGAGGACCTTTCCAAATGAGGATATCGAAAAAGACATAAATAGGTCTATATGTCTTTTGTGTCCTTTAAAGTCACTATGAAACGAATCCTATGCAGTCAAGCTTTGATATAGTCGATAGGTTTTTAATAAGAAGCAGTAAAAGAAGACCTTTCCATATGTGATTACAGAAAAATACATGGACACAGGCCTACCATATCCTTATTTTCTTCTTTAAACCACTAGACTGTAATCCCATCCAGTCAAGTCAAGCTTTGATATTGTTGATGGGTTGTTATCAAAACCAGTGGTGGAAGATGGGAGGGAGGATAAAGACTAGCAGCTGCTATCAGAGCAAGAAGAGTGAACTGGGATCTGTTTGGGAGGGGCAGGGCGTTTCCTGGGAATACCGATACCACCACGAACGCCTGTTCCCTAGGATTGGGACAAGGAAATCATGATGGGAGCTGGGATGAGATGTTCGCCCTTGTTTTCCTATGACCCATAGGAACAGCTTCCTGTGTGAGAGAGAGGGAGTAATAACAAAGAGAGAGGGAGAGAGACATGGAGAAGGGTTGGAGGGAGAAACTAAGAGAGAGGGAGAGAGAGATCGGGAGGGTCCAATTGTGTCCATCTGGCACACACACACACACACACACACACACACACACACACACACACACACACACACACACACACACACACACACGCGCACACACACACACACACAACACACACACGCACACACACACACACACAACACACACACACAACACACACACACAACACACACACATGCACACAAAACATAACTCTGCACCAAGTGTAACTGGCCAGTTATGTCCAGGCAGAGACTGAGACACTGGCCATGTTCGTGAGCAGCAATTCTGCTCAGGGTTTAGAGGTTGGATGGGGGGGGGGGGGGGGGGTTGCTTGCACTTATGAATGGTTAAGCAATTGGGCCAGTTTGGATGAGATAAAAGATTCATAAGTCACCGTGTTGGGAAGGAAAAACAACAAAAGCCAACGACTTGTCATCCGGCTGTGATGACAAGAAGAGAGAGAGACCGTGGCTGCTTCCCAAATGGCACCCTATTCCCTAAATCGTGCATTACTTTTGATTTCTGCCTCACATGCACACACACACGCACACAAACACACACAGACACCAAAATGCAGAACATTTCTTCATCATCATTACCTAAGAATGTGGGTTCTTAGGCAACCTGGTCTCAAGTCGTTTTCGTAATATTTTTAGATTTTAGAACAAAGGTCAGTTTGAACTGATTTTTACACTTTTGACATTGCTTTTGTTGTTTCAACGACCATCTTCCTAGGAATCCAGTTTGGAGGAGGTGTTTCATGTAAACATCACATACATTTCAGAGGCCCTATATAGTGCACTACTTTTGACCAGAGCCCTATTGTTTGTGGAAATATTTTATATGATAGATATCAGGGGTTGGAACCAAAATTATTTTCCAATCGTTTAGTTCTGAGTAGAACCATCATTTTTTTCATTCCGTTCCGCTGTTCCGACCAGCAAAATACAGTTCTGAACCGGTTAGAACAACATATTGTTCCATTTAAACCTCTGAAATATATATATATATTTTACATTTAGCTCAACATTAAATGACTTCACCAATCAGTGCAGATAGAGCAGCATGCTGTGGAGAGGGTAAGCGATTTAATATGTATAGGAAAGTCGTTAAGAGAAAATTGTATTTTACCATAACAGCATGTTTGAATCAAAATGAAAGACAAACACACACAGTGTCACAGTGTAGGGCTCAAGATGCAACTGACATTTTGAGGGTGAGGAAAGAGGATAGAGGAAGCTTGCCTTGAAGCCCTGGGCATCTTGTTATGACATGCATTATCTGAATTAGGCCCACAGAATTATACCTATGGAGGAGCGGCTTTTATGGAGGAACTTTGAATTTCTTTGAACTTCCGAGTTGGTTTAAAGTTGAACCAGAGCAAACGTTAGCTAGCTAACAAGCTTGTACAGCAGCAATATAATTAAAAACACGTCTTACCTTTTTGTAGATAATAAATCCAATGTGAAACCAGTAGCGGTGCATAGGTAAAATCACTGAGGAAGTCATGCCAAGCCAGTAAAAAGGCCATATTACAACCTATGTTGTGATAATTGCGTTGTTTGCTCTATAACCCATTCGTTCATACGCCACAGTGATATACAATAAGGCCGTGACAACAAAAAGACAACAGTCACACAGTGGCGGAATAAATTCAACTACACAGACATATGTTTCGTCACAAAACCGAAGAGCAACATCTGTCCGGTGAAGTCCACAAAGCAAATGTTGCATTCAATCAGTTATATCACCTGCAGCATGGTCAAGCAGGTTAATGTTTAGACAGTTTACTAAACCACTACTGATTTAGAACCACGGAATTACCGCAAGTCAGCACAAAGACAACAGGAGCACTGCCTCTGCTATTCCATCACCACTTCAACTTAAACATTTAAACATCCTCAAATCAACAAGGCTACAGTGCATTCGGAAAGTTCTCAGACCCCTTTGACTTTTTCCACATTTTGTTACGTTACAGCCTTATTATAACATGGATTCAATGTTTTTTTCTTCGTCTCATCAATCTACACACAATACCCCATAATGACAAAGCAAAAACAGTTTTTTTGAATTTTTTGCAAATGTATATTTAAGAAAATAATGAAATATCATATTTACATAAGTATTCAGACCCTTTACTCAGTACTTTGTTGAAGCACCTTTGGCAGCGATTACAGCCTCGAGTCTTCTTGGGTATGATGCTACAAGCTTGGCACACCTATATTTGGGGAGTTTCTCCCATTCTTCTCTGCAGATCCTCTCAAGCGCTGTCAGGTTGGATTGGGAGTGTTGCTGCACAGCTATTCTCATGTCTCTCCAGAGATGTTAAATCGGGTTCAAGTCCGGGCTCTGGCTGGGCCACTTAAGGACATTCAGAGACTTGTCCCGAAGCCACTACTGCGTTGTCTTGGCTGTGTTCTTAGGGTCGTTGTCCTGTTGGAAGGTGAACCTTCGCTCCAGTCTGAGGTCCTGAGCACTCTGGAGCAGGTTTTCATCAAGGATCTCTCTGTACTTTGCTCTGTTCATCTTTCCCTCGATCCTGACTAGTCTCCCAGTCCCTGCTGCTGAAAAACATCTCCACAGCATGATGCTGCCACCACCATGCTTCACCGTAGGTATGGTGCCAGGTTTCCTCTAGACATGACGCTTGGCATTCAGGCCAAAAAGTTCAATCTTGGTTTCATCAGACCAGATAATCTTGTTTCTCATGGTCTGAGAGTCCTTTAGGTGCCTTTTGGCAAACTTCAAGCGGGCTGTCATGTTCCTTTTACTGAGGAGTGGCTTCCATCTGGCCACTCTACCATAAAGGCCTGATAGGTGGAGTGCTGCAGAGATGATTGTCCTTCTGGAAGGTTCTCCCATCTCCACAGAGGAACTCTGGAGCTCTGTCAGAGTGACCATCGGGTTCTTGGTCACCTCCCTGACCAAGGCCCTTCTCCCCCGATTGCTCAGTTTGGCTGGGTGGCCAGCTCTAGGAAGAGTCTTGGTGGTTCCAAACTTCTTCTATTTAAGAATGATGGAGGCCACTGTGTTCTTGGGGACCTTCAATGCTGCAGAAATTTGTTGGTACCCTTCCCCAGATCTGTACCTAAACACAATCCTGTCTCTGAGCTCTACGGACAATTCCTTCAACCTCATGGCTTGGTTTTTGCTCTGACATGCACTGTCAACTGTGGGACCTTATATAGACAGGTGTGTGCCTTTCCAAATCATGTCCAGTCAATTGAATTTACTACAGGTGGACTCCAATCAAGTTGTAGAAACATCTCAAGGATGATCAATGGAAACAGGATGCACCTGAACTCAATTTCGAGTCACATCGCAAAGGGTCTGAATACTTATGTAAATAAGGTATTTCTGTTTTGATTTCTAAAAACCTCTTTTCGCTTTGTCATTATGGGGTATTGTGTAGGAAAATGTTATCCATTTTAGAATAAGGCTGTAACGTAACAAAATGTGGGAAAAGCGAAGGGGTCTGAATAATTTCCGAATGCACTGTACATATGCTTAGTTTAATGCACTGAAAACTTAAAGATACCAAAAACAATTTAGTCCAATCAATGTTGCTAAATATCATGTTGCTGTCCATGGGACTGATTTATGTGTGTGTGTGTGTGTGTGTGTGTGTGTGTGTGTTTGTGTGTGTGTGTGTGTGTGTGTGTGTGTGTGTGTGTGTGTGTGTGTGTGTGTGTGTGTGTGTGTGTGTGTGTGTGTGTGTGTGTGTGTGTGTGTGTGTGTGTGTGTGTGTGAACACCATCCTCCTCTCTTTCATGTTGACAAAACGGTCTATGGCTCTGTCATGCAGTACACTTTTAGTTTTTGTTGTCATAGGCTACCTAGCTAAAATGCTTGCTAGCCTGACTTCCTCGCATGGGCAACAATGTCATGCTGGCCAGTTAACGTGAGCCTACTAGGCTACATCTATGCTACATATTAAACTTAAATCGTCTCTGGCCAGTGGCACAATATATTAATTTATGGTTAGATCAGAATCGCCATCATAATCATTGGCCTGTACAGGGAATTAAGTCAAAACCACAAGTCCAAATCCTCATCTCCATCCATAGCTTAGGAAAGGGCCGATTTAGCAAGCTAGCTACTGCAGGACATCAACACAAGCAGACCAGAAACAGACACATTTTTCTGAAAATGACGTTTTGCAAAGGAAGTGATTTCATTGGTTTGAAGCCAAATCCAAACTGGCCTCCCTTAGGGATTAAAAAAACTGTGTGATACGTGATAACTACAGTGCCCTTAACTAGCATTGAAAAAGTCAATCCATTCTTCTCTAATTAAACATCTCTAATACAGTGAGCTCCATAATTCATTGGACAGTAACCATTTTTTTGTTATTTTAGTTCTGTACTCTAGCACTTTGAGTTTGAAAGGATACAATGACAATGAGGGTGAAGTGCAGACTGTCAGCTTTAATTTGAGGGTATTTTCATACATATCGGATGAATCATTTAGAAATGACAGCACCTTTTGTACATGGTCCCCCCATTTTAAGGTACTACAAGTATTTGTTAAATTGGCTTCACAGATGTGTGTCATTAGGCAGGTGTATTAATTTGTGTCGTTAGTGAATGCAGGAGAGCTGTTGATGAATAGTATTGATTCTAGACTTTGCTATTGCCTTTGGAGGTTGTTGTTGGGGTGTGACAACATGAGGAAGACAGCAGTGTCGATGCAAATGAAGCTGGCCGTCATAAGGCTCAGAAATGAAAATCAATCAATCAGGAACATTGCAAAAACCCTGGCCATGCCCAAGTCAACAGTTTGGTTCATCATTAACAAGAAAAAAACAACCGGTGAACTCAATTATGTCAAAAGACCCGGTAGACTGAGGAAGACCACTGTAGTGGATGACCGGAGAATACTCTCTATGGTGAAGAAAACCCCCCTGACAACAGCCCAACAGATCAAAAACACTCTCCTGGATGCAGGTGTAGATGTGTCAAAGTCTACCATACGTAGAAGACTACACCAGCAGGACTGCAGAGGGTACACTACAAGATGCAAACCACTGATAAGCCTGAAGAACAGAAAGGCGAGATTACAGTTTGCTAAAAAGCACCTAAAAGAGCCCCAAGAGTTCTGGAAAAAAGTATTGTGGACAGATGAGACAAAGATTAACATGTACCAGAGGGATGGAAAGAGGAAAGTGTGGAGAAAAAAAAGAAATTCCCATGATCCAAAGCATACCACCTCATCCGTGGAGGGGGTGTTATGGCTTGGGCCTGTATGGCTGCCAGTGGAACAGGCTTACTTGTCTTTATCGATTATGTGACTGCAGACAGAAGTAGAACAATGAATGAAAGTCTACAGAAATATTTTATCTGCTCAGATAAAACCAAATGTCTCCAAACTCATTGGACGGCACTTCATCATGCAACAAGACAATGACCCTAAACATACTGCTAGAGCAACAAAGGGGTTTTTGATGGCCAAAAAGTGGAAAATCCTTGACTGGCCGAGTCAATCACCGGATCTGAATCAAATTGAACATGCATTTTACATGCTGAAGAGGAGACTGAAGGCAATAAGTCCCCAAAATAAGCAGGAACTGAAGATGGCTGCAGTAGAGGCCTGGCAGAGCATCACCAGGGAAGATACCCAGCGTCTGGTGATGTCAATGCATCGCAGACTTCAAGCAGTCATTGCATGCAAAGGATATGCGACCAAATATTAACAATGATTACTTTATTCTACATTATGTTAAACTGTCCAATGTTTTTTGATGCCTGAAAAAGGGGGGGACCATGTACAAAAGCTTCTATAATTTCTAAACGGTTCATCCGATATGTATGAAAATACCCTCAAATTAAAGCTGACAGTCTACACTCCACCCTCATTGTCATTGTATTCTTTCAAACTCAAAGTGCTAGAGTACAGAACCAAAATAACAAAAACATGGTCACTGTCCAATGAATTATGGAGCTCACTGTATCTGAATTACGCTTGTAACATAGTCAGTAGGCTATAGTAACCTATGCTTCAGAGGGGAGTGGCAGGTAGCCTACACACCCACTGGCAAAGATTTCCAGCTGGCAGGCAGACGCTGGAATAAGTTTCTGAGTGACGGAGTGAGGGCTTTGCATAGATGCTTTGTTGCAAATTTTGTGGGACTAGAAAAAAATGCCTGGAACATAAAATAACGTTATTAACCGGTTCCCATGATTTAAAAATAATGTTTATGTTCCGGAACAGTATAGATCATTTTAGTTTTCGGTTTGGGTTCTGTTCCTCAAATAATTTAGTTATTTTCCGGTTTTCTGTTCTGTTCCCTGAACCAGTTCCAACCCCTGATAGATATCATAGATGCAGAACATTTTTGCTTTCCCATCTAGTTTATTTTGCGATGCTGTTTTCTCATCAAATCAAGTGTATTTTGGGATGAATACACTTGATGAGAAACCAGGCCAGCAAGTAGTGGTCAGACAGCCTGTTCAAGTATTGTAGTCAAAGGTGTGTGTGTGTGTATTTTTATTTTATTAGGATCCCCATTAGCTGTTGTGAAAGCAGCAACTACTCTTCCTGGGTTCCACACAAAACATGAAACATGACATAATACAGAACATTAATAAACAAGAACAGCTCAAGGACAGAACTAGATACTTTAAAAAACGGCCCACATAGCCTACATATCAATACATACATACAAAATATCTAGGTAAAATATAGGAGAGGCGTTGTGCCGTGAGGTGTTGCTTCATCAGTTTTTTTAAACCAGGTTTGCTGTTCATTTGAGCAATATGAGATTGAAGGGAGTTCCATGCAATAATGGCTCTATACACTGAGTGTACAAAATATTAAGGACACCTTCCAAATATTGAGTGCCCCCCCCCCCCCCTTTTCCCTTAGAACAGCCTCAATTCGTCGGGGCATGGACTCTATGAGGTGCCGAAAGCGTTCCACAGGAATGCTGGCCCATGTTGACTCCAATGCTTCTCACAGTTGTGTCAAGTTGGCTAAAAGTCTTTTGAGTGGTAGACCATTCTTGATACACACTGGAAACTGTTGAGCGTGAAAAATCCAGCAGCGTTGCAGTTCTTGACACAAACCGGTGCACCTGGCACCTACTACCATACCCCGTTCTAAGGCACTTAAATATTTTGTCTTGCCCATTCACCCTCTGAATGGCACACATAGAATCCATGTCTCAAATGTCTCAAAGCTTAAAATTCCTTCTTTAACCTGTGTCCTCCCCTTCATCTACACTGATTGAAGTGGATTTAACAGGTGACATCAATTAAGGGATCATAACTTTCACCTGGATTCACCTGGTCAGTCTATGCCATGGAAAGAGCAGGTATCCTTAATGTTTTGTACACTGAGTGTATAATATTGTATGCTTTTTGAATTTGTTCTGGATTTGGGGACTGTGAAAAGACCCCTGGTGGCATGTCTGGTGGGGTAAGTGTGTGTGTCAGAGCTGTGTATAAGTTGATTATGCAAACAATTTGGAATTTTCAACACCTTAATGTTTCTTATAAAAAGAAGAATTGATGCAGTCAGTCTCTCCTCAACTCTTAGCCAAGAGAGACTGGCATGCATAGTATTTACAGTTGAAGTCGGAGGTTTACATACACCTTAGCCAAATACATTTAAACTCAGTTTTTCACAATTCCTGACATTTACTCCAAGTAAAAATTCCCTGTCTTAGGTCAGTTATTTTAAGAATGTGAAATGTCAGAATAATAGTAGAGAATGACTTATTTCAGCTTTTATTTATTTCATCACATTCCCAGTGGGTCAGAAGTTTACATACACTCAATTAGTATTTGGTAGCATTGCCTTTAAATTGTTTAACTTGGGTCAAACGTTTCGGGTAGCCTTCCACAAGCTTCCCACAATAGGTTGGGTGAATTTTGGCCCATTCCTCCTAACAGAGCTGGTGTAACTAAGTCAGGTTTGTAGGCCTCCTTGCTCGCACACGCTTTTTCAGTTCTGCCCACAAATGTTCTATAGGATTGAGGTCAGGGCTTTGTGATGGCCACTCCAATACCTTGACTTTGTTGTCCTTAAGCCATTTTGCCACAACTTTGGAAGTATGCTTGGGGTCATTGTCCATTTGGAAGACCCAATTGCGACCAAGCTTTAACTTCCTGACTGATGTCTTGAGATGTTGCTTCAATATATCCACATAATTTTCCTTCCTCATGATGCCATCTATTTTGTGAAGTGCACCAGTCCCTCCTGCAGTAAAGCACCCCCACAGCATGATGCTGCCACCCAAGTGCCACCCCAGTGCTTCCTCCAAACATAACAATGGTCATTATGGCCAAACAGTTCTATTTTTGTTTCATCAGACCAGAGGACATTTCTCCAAAAAGTAAGATCTTTGTCCCCATGTACAGTTGCAAACCTTAGTGTGGCTTTTTTATGGCGGTTTTGGAGCAGTGGCTTCTTCTTTGCTGAGCGGCCTTTCAGGTTATGTCGATATAGGACTCGTTTACTGTGGATATAGATACTTTTGTACCTGTTTCCTCCAGCATCTTCACATGGTCCTTTGCTGTTGTTCTGGGATTGATTTGCATTTTTCGCACCAAAGTACGTTAATCTCTAGGAGACAGAACGCGTCTCCTTCCTGAGCGGTATGACAGTTGCGTGGTCCCATGGTGTTTATACTTGCGTACTATTGTTTGTACAAATGAACGTGGTACCTTCAGGCGTTTGGAAATTGCTCCCATAGATGATCCAGACTTGTGGAGGTCTACCATTTTTTTTCTGAGGTCTTGGCTGATTTCTTTTGATTTTCCCATGATGTCAAGCAAAGAGGCACTTCGTTTGAAGGTAGGCCTTGAAATACATCCACAGGTACACCTCCAATTGACCCAGATGATGTCAATTAGCCTATCAGAAGCTTCTAAAGCCATTACATAATTTTCTGGAATTTTCCAAGCTGTTTAAAGGCACAGTCAACTTAGTGTATGTAAACTTCTGACCCACTGGAATTTTGATACAGTGAATTATATGTGAAATAATCTGTCTGTAAACAATTGTAGGAAAATTACTTGTGTCATGCACAAAGTAGATGTCCCAACTGACTTGCCAAAACTATAGTTTGTTAACAAGAAATTTGTGGAGTGGTTGAAAAACGAGTTTTAATGACTCCAACCTAAGTGTATGTAAACTTCCGACTTCAACTGTATATTAGCCCTTACAATGGAGAGCAAGACGTGGCGCTCTGTTCTGGGCCAGCTGCATTGTGTGTGTGTGTGTGTGTGTGTGTGTGTGTGTGTGTGTGTGTGTTTCTACGTGTGTGTCTGCGTGTGTTTCTGAGTGTGTGTGTGTGTGTGTGTGTGTGTGTGTGTGTATAACATACGTAGGACAAGTTACAAGACTGACTTTTTGGAGTTTGTCAATTAATGCAATCCATTACAACTTTGCTGCTGAGATGCAAAAGGGGGTTGAAGACTTCATTCTGCTTTCCCATTGAGGTGAAGTGGTGCAGAGGACAAACACATGACTAAAGCCCACAGAAACACACAGAGGTGATCACTTCAGCATGTGTCCTTTAACGCATGTTTACCAGGCACCGGCAGCACTGCTGTCTGAGTTAGTGACCCCCCCAAACACACACACGCATGTAGCATGCACACGTACGCACGCACGCTACACACACACACACGTAGCACACATGCACACACACACACACACAATCAGTCAACCGCACTGTCGTCGTCCTGATTCATGACCCCACAAACTCACCAAAGCCTCCATGTTTTATAAATGGCAACAATAGGCTTGTAAAGCTGTCTTCCGATGCAGAATTTACACGCAACAGTTTAAACAGTCAGGTGAAATGTTTCTCCCAGTTAGAAGGACGTTTTTAAAAGGGACACATATTTCACAGTGACATGACGTCTAACTAAGACTAACCAACTGGAGGAAAGCTGATCGAGAGGCTTGCTCTTTCATGGTGAATAAATGTGATCCTAAATGATCCGGAAGCGTCTGGTAAGGTCTGGTACAACTGGATCCGATGGTGATTGCTCCTGTCTGGGTGTTAATCAATCACAGTTATTGATGTCCTATTGATGGTCGACCGGGCGGTCTAATGAAGTTCACATTCAGGGATAGTGCCATTGATTCATGTTCGATTCACAGACCGACCGGATCCATAACATGTAATTTGATCCAAGTAACAGGAATGTTGCACGATTACCTCACATTACTTCACACGTCACACTCCTCGGGAAATCTGAGAAGTCTTGAACAAATTAATGGGATGAATATATATATATGCATAAATAAATAACCCAACAAAATAAATTTAATAAAAAAATAACAATGAATCTTTAATCGTAGTAAAATATCAAAATGTTCAGATGGTGGTTATTAGTCAACAAGCTCTCACAGTCTCCCTGCAGAATTAGACGTTCATCCACGTCCTCCAAACGTCAGATTTCGAAGTAAAGGGTTAAGTTCAGGCACTCATTCTGAATGGTTAAGGTAAGGGTTAAGGTTTGGGATAGGGTTAAAACCCTAAATAAAAATCCACTGTCCACAACTGGGTTTGAACACGTAACCTGATCCAGAGTCATGTGATTAGGCCTATCCACCACCCCCGTTCACAATGCTCTAGCAAAACCCACGCCCACTTGGTGATAATAGAGCTCACTGTTGCCCCTAGTGGCCAACCCAATTGTGCATTAGATGACGCCTTCGCAGTATGGATGAGCCTAGTATGTTGATATTTGTTGCTTACTGCATACATTTATTTTGTATGTAGTATGGTTAGTACACATTCTTAGTAAGTATTAGGCAAGAACAATTTTGGACACGGCCCATTTCTTACCAAGAAGTGAAAGTACATAGACATACATTGAATGTAATTTCAATGTGGTAATTTCTTATTAGCTCATACAACTTCTATTATCAAGGCAAGTGATTTCATGGTGGAAATTGCCTCTGTGGTTCCATTCCATCCTATGCAAACAATCAGGTCTCAGTAATGGGTTATTACTTTCCATTCTCTGTGGGAGGGCCCAACTGACACACATAGGAGAGATAACTCGCTGCCATGTCCGTGAAATCCCCTCAGTACATTCCTCATTCCTCATCGGGTTTAACAGTAACTGCATTACCTCTTTCAGCTAATGTGTATGTGTGTGTGTGTGTGTGTGTGTGTGTGTGTGTGTGTGTGCGCGCGCACGCATGCGGACGTGTGTGCGTGCGTGTGATGTGATGTGCTAATGCTTCAGTTATTCTATAATGGCTAAACGGCTAACCGACTATCACCCTACTAGATGTCAGCACCCTACCCCTATCCGTGTTAGGCTAGCCAGTTTATCATGACACTGTGGCAAAGCTGACAGGAGGCTAGGCTAGCCACGTTAGCATTACACTGTGGCAATGCTGACAGGAGGGTAAGCTAGCCAGGTTAGCATGGCATTGTGGCAATGCTGACAGGAGGCTAAGCTAGCCAGGTTAGCATGACATTGTGGCAATGCTGACAGGAGGCTAGGCTAGCCAGGTTAGCATGACACTGTGGCAATGCTGACAGGAGGCTAAGCTAGCCAGGTTAGCATGACATTGTGGCAATGCTGACAGGAGGCTAGCCAGGTTAGCATGACACTGTGGCAATGCTGACAGGAGGCTAAGCTAGCCAGGTTAGCATGACATTGTGGCAATGCTGACAGGAGGCTAGCCAGGTTAGCAAGACACTGTGGCAACGCTGACAGGAGGCTAGGCTACGCTGACCCGCAATATAAACCATTAATTTACTATAGCCCAATGTTGAGGTAAATGGGTTGTCATGCCAAATAGCTGAATAGCATCAGTATTGCGTCATACTATATACCTGGATTGAGGAGAAGAGGAGAGTAAGCTATAAGCTGAGCTCTGGAATGCAATGGAGCTTGGTGATATATGGGGAAACATTCTGCGCCCGATTCAATTAGTCTTACCATAGGCATGTTTATGCAGTCTTTATTGACACCCTAACTGCCCACACACCATTTTATTTGAATTCAGAATACTGAGAGTCTATAAGCTACTTTCTGCAGTATCCAAATCCCTCTATGAATCAGCATATCAGTTTGACACACACATGCATGCGCGCGCGCGCACACAGACACACACACACATTTTCCCCACCCACACACACACACACACAACCCCCGCACCCGCTCTCCCTCCTCTCAGTCTCTGCTGGTGACCCCAGCTGAAAGGTGAATTCATCTCCCAGTGTCTGGTGGAAAGCAGACTGAACCAGGTTTTCCTCTAGGATTTTGCATGTGCTTAGCTCCATTCCGTTTCTTTTTTATCTGGAAAAGCTCCCCAGTCCTTAACGATTACAAACATACCCATAACATGATGCAGGCACCACTATGCTTGAAAATATGTAGAGTGGCACTCAGTAATGTGTTGTATTGGATTGGCTCCAAACATAACACTTTGCATTCAGGACCAACAGTTAATTGCTTTACCACATTCTTTGTATTAATACACCATCGAAAGTGTAATTAATAACTTCACCATGCTCAAAGGGATATTCAATGTCTGTATTTTTTTGTTGTTGTATCCATCTACCAATAGGGGCTCCAAGTGGCGCAGCGGTCTAAGGCACTGCATCTCAGTGCTAGAGGCACCACTACAGACCCTGGATTGATTCCATGCTGTATCACAATCCAGCTGTGATTGGGAGCGCACAATTGGCCCAGGTTTGGCCGGGGTAGGCCGTCATTGTAAATAAGAATTTGTTCTTAACTGATTTGCCTGGTTAAATAAAAAATAGGTGCCCTTCTTTGCTAGGCATTGGAAAACATCCCTAGTCTTTGTGTTTGAAATTCACTGCTCGACTGAGGGACCTTACAGATAATTGTATGTGTGGGGTACAGTGATCCGGTAGTCATTCAAAAATCATGTTAAACACTGTTATTGCACACAGAGTGAGTCCATATAACTTATTATGTCTGCTAAATGGCATATTATATTATATTATTATTATGTGACTTATTAAGCACATCTTTACTCCTGAACATAATTTGGCTTGCCATAACAAAGGGGTTGAATACTTACTGATTCAAGACATTTGAGTTTTTAATCTCTAATTAATTTGTGAAATGCATAATTCCACTTTGACATTATGGGGTATTGTCGGTAGGCCAGTGACAAAAGATCTCAATATAATCAATTTTAAATTCAGGCTGTAACACAACAAAATGTCAAGAGGTGTGAATACTTTCTGAAGGCACTGTACACACAAACACACACACACACACACCACCCTTCCACACACCACCCTTCCACACATCACCCCTTGACCCCTTGTGAACCCTAGGTAGCCCTCAGAGAGGTCAATGGGCCCTCCCTCCCTCATCCCTCATCCCCCACCTTTATCTCTGTCTGTTTGTTTTGATCCTCAGGGATCATTAGCCTGGCTAAATGTTTGCTCACGAAGGGGGAGATGGTTAATATGTTTCAACACATCCATTTGTCAGGCCCTTGTCTCTGCCGGCCGACCGTGAAAGAGGAGCACTGCTACTCTCAACTGGCATTTCAATAGCTCATGGCAGGAAAGCCTTTAATGTGTAGTGTGTGTGTGCTTTCGTTCGTTCACGCATGTTTGTGTGTGTGTGTGAGATGCGGGGTGGTGGCACTCAACATGCATTCCTCACAAAGAGGGTTGAGTTGTTCCCAGCCTTCTGGTCGATATATCAAGTATGACATCATCAATGTGCAGTTAGATGATAATTATTTTGTTGAAAAGGGAAGAAATGGAACGAGAGAGAAAGCGAGAGAGAAAGAGAAAGAGGGAGACAGAGACAGAGAGAGAGCGAGAGAGAGAGCGAGAGAGAGAGGGGGAGAGAGAAAGAGGGAGAGAAAGAGAGAGAGGGAGAGAGAGAGAGAGAGAGAGAGAGAGAGCGAGAGAGAGAGCGAGAGAGAGAAAGAGCGAGAGAGAGAGTGAGAGAGAGAAAGAGGGAGAGAAAGAGAGAGAGGGAGAGAGAGAAAGAGGGAGAGAGAGAGAGAGAGAGATAGAGAGAATAAATAAATAAATAAATAAATAATGAGTGAGTGCGAGGAAAGCCAATAAATTAACGAGGGGGATGTTTCAGTTGACAGGATGGAGTGCTGTTGGCACCATTTGAATGGTATCTCTGCTGATTGGCTGGACCCTGGTCTAAACAGGAAGTGGTGAGGCAGTAAAAAGCCAAAATGGCCAGCCATTGTGCCCTAAGTTATCATCGCTAGTCAGGGGATCCATTTGTCTGTGTGTTGACTGATCCCTTCCTCCTGTTCCACACCTTTCAGTGTGGTTGGTATTCAAAGCCTGCAGGATTGCAGTTCCGATCATAATTTTAGCCCTTATGGTGTGTCACATCTTTCACACATACTGCATGTGTGACCTTAATTGTGCTTTGTGTCAGCATGCGCGCACGCTTGAACATGTGTGTGTTAAAGAAACTGAGTGTGTTTTAGGGAAGCCGTTACTGAATGGAATGCATAATACCTTTTGTACATGCCATTCTCCATTAACACAGAACCACACAGGAGTGTGTGTGATTGAGTGGACGAAGTGTGTATGTAACACCTCACTATTAAAAGGCTATTGGGACCCCCTCCTCTTCCCCCCTCCTCCTAATCCCCCCGTCCCTAATGATATGCAAATGACTGATGTAGGGATGGGGTAGGAGGGGGAGTGGGGGGGGGTGTCTCTTTATCTCTCAGCGGGGTGCCACCCTACCTTTGAAGTCTGATCCCCGGGGGGGGGGGGGGGGGGGGGGGTTGCCATGGCGATGCCCTATGAGGGATTGGGATTGTTTCAATTCATGAACCAAAAATCTCTCCTTGAGTATCTCCAACCATTCCACTTGTTTGAGCAATCTTCTTTACATTACAAGCATACCTGTGACGGGGGGAGAGAGGCGAGGAGAGGTTTGAGGCCTGTGTTCGTGTGTGTGTGCACACATGCATCTATGTGTGTGTCCTGTATGATATACATAATCACACTGGTAGTCACCCTCAGTAATCAGTGCACTACATTTAAAGTTGGGGGGCTAAGAGGACATCAGGCCCACGCAGGGAATAAAAGAGCTACTTATCTGCCCCTTCAAATCAAATCAAATTCTATTTGTCACATGAAATGCTTACTTACAAGCCCTTAACCAACAATGCAGTTCTAAGAAAGAATACCAAAAAAATAAAAAAATAAATACAATATAAAATAATACAAAATAAAAGTAACAAATTATTAAAGAGCAGCAGTAGAAATAACAATAGCGAGGCTATATACAGGGGGTGCCGGTACCGAGTCAATGTGCGGGGGCACCGGTTAGTCGAGGTAATTGAGGTAATATGTACATGTAAGTAGAGTTATTAAAATGACTATGCATAGATAATAAACAAAGAGAGTAGCAGCAGCGTAAAAGTGTGGGGGGGGTGGGCAATGCAAATAGTCTGGGAAGTCATTTGATTAGCTGTTCAGGAGTCTTATGGCTTGGGGGTAGAAGCTGTTGAGAAGCCTCTTGGACCTAGACTTGGCGCTCCGGTACCGCCTGCCGTGCGGTAGCAGAGAGAACAGTCTATGGCTAGGGTGGCTGGAGTCTTTGACAATTTTTAGGGCCTTCCTCTGACACCGCCTGGTATAGAGGTCCTGGATGGCAGGAAGCTTGGCCCCAGTGATGTACTGGGCCGTACGCACTACCCTCTGTAGTGCCTTGCGGTCGGAGGCGGAGCAGTTGCCATATCAGGCAGTGATGCAACCAGTCAGGATGCTCTCGATGGTGCAGCTGCAGAACCTTTTGAGGATCTGAGGACCCATGCCAAATATTTTCAGTCTCCTTAGGGGGAATAGGTTTTGTCATGCCCTCTTCACGACTGGCTTGGTGTAATTGGACCATGTTAGTTTGTTGGTGATGTGGACACCAAGGAACTTGAAGCTCTCAACCTGCTCCACTACAGCCCCGTCGATGAGAATGGGGGCATGCTCGGTCCTCTTCTTTTTCCTGTAGTCCACAATCATCTCCTTTGTCTTGATCACGTTGAGGGAGAGGTTGTTGTCATGGCACCACACGGCCAGGTCTCTGACCTCCTCCCTATAAGCTGTCTCGTCGTTGTCGGTGATTAGGCCTACCACTGTTGTGTCATCGGCAAACTTAATGATGGTGTTGGAGTCGTGCCTGGCCATGCAGTCATGAATGAACAGGGAGTACAGGAGGGGACCGTGTTGAGCATCAGAGTGGCCCATCAGGAAGTCCATGATCCAGTTGCAGAGGGAGGTGTTTAGTCCCAGGGTTCTTAGCTTAGTGATGAGCTTTGAGGGCACTATGGTGTTGAACGCTGAGCTGTAGTCAATGAATAGCATTCTCACGTAGGTGTTCCTCTTGTCCAGGTGTGAAAGGCAGTGCGGAGCGTAATAGAGATAGCATAATCTGTGGATCTGTTGGGGCAGTATGCAAATTGAAGTGGGTCTAGGGTTTCTGGGATAATGGTGTTGATGTGAGCCATGACCAGCCTTTCAAAGCACTTCATGGCTACAGATGTGAGTGCTACGGGTCGGTAGTCATTTAGGCTGGTTACCTTCGTGTTCTTGGGCACAGGGACTATGGTGGTCTGCTTGAAACATGTTTGTATTACAGACTCAGACAGGGAGAGGTTGAAAATGTCAGTGAAGACACTTGCCAGTTGGTCAGCGCATGCTCAGAGCAGGGACGGCTTATTCAATAGGGCGATATGGGCGACGCACTGCCAAACGGGAAAAGGAAGGGATTTTTTTTCTAATCAATTATATCACGGCAACAGCAGTTATCAGTGTTCACGTCTGATCTGCCAGCCACTAAATGTCAAATCAGGCTAAAGTCGTGCTTCAAATGGCCCCGCCCGTTTTTTGGGCGATTTCAGTCAGGTTGAAAATCGCCCAGAAGTCTCTCATAGCCTGTCATGTAAAATCTATTTTTTTCACATTTCAAAGCTTTCAATACATTCTCTATGGGTGTCTGTGGGCATGCACTTACGCGCTTTCGTCATACGTGACGTAACGTTGAACGTAACTAAGACAATGGCGGCTAGCAGCGTCTATGTTGCGACCTGCAGTGTGGCGTTATTTTATGTTTTTAATTTGTAGACTTAGTTTACAAACATTCTGCAAACATTCTGCTTTGGACTGATCTTCGGTTTTGGACTGATCTTGTTGATCGTGTACATACCCGCTACGAACGGACTAAATAATGAAAACGAACGCTGCTGGCAGCGGAATCCCAATACAGCTGGGAGACTTGGCTGGATGACAGAGTCCCGGACAGAGAGGTGGAGCCGGCCGGCTTCACCCTGGTCAGAGCGGACCGCGATCCTGGTAAGAGAGCGACTCTGTACCCCGACATTGAACTGCTTTCTGTGTCATTGAACCTTACTATTGTTGATAAAACAAGTTTACTGGAGAACGGAGACCAAGTAGAGACTTTTGGACAAGGTGGATAATTGTATAATATAAGGCAGTTTATTCAGAGGTAAAGATATCTGGAATCGCGTGCACGGACCCGTTCGTCAAACTCGTAGGGAGTTTATCAGAAGAGCCCCTAAACATTGTGTGCTGACATTTTATACAATAAAATGAAATAGGTTGAATCTAGTAGTTCTGATCTTCTGATTGGTCCTGATGAGTTGGGCGAGGTCACCTCCAGGCTAGTGTCACTGTTGCATTGGCTCTGAGTCGGGTTCTCTGTCTTCAGATGTTCAGCCTAAGAGAAGAGGATTTGTGTGTGTGTGTGTGTGTTTGTTATCAGTGATGATGTGTGTGTGTGTGTGTGTGTGTGTGTGTGTGTGTGTTTATCAGTGATGATGTGTGTGTGTGTGTGTGTGTGTGTGTGGGGGGGTGTGTATGTGTGTGTCCTCAGGGCAAGAACTCGTGAGTTGGAAGAACTGAGAGACCTATGGCGTGGGTGTTATCCTTAGCCACCTGCTGACAAGGCTGACAAGATAGGACTCTTGTTCATTGTATTGAATACAAAGGCCCAACACAAAATGGGTCATGCACAAGATTTTAGTCAGACCAAGCTATAACATTATATATTTACTACGACAGTACATTCAACCAAAAGCTAATATAACAAAGGCATCAGAGATTATTTATAATCTGTCACAGAAACTGGAATCCATCTCCCCAGATCAGTCAATAAATGCTTCTGGTATTGACTTATATGCTGCCCCTGTCTTCATGTTGTTGCTGGACATATCTTTTTTAAAATGTGTGTAGGTCACCTAAATCATCAGAAAAATTGCCCCTCCTGAGAATTTTTTCAGGAGCCGCCACTGGCTCAGAGTACACGTCCTGGTAATCCGTCTGGCCCTGCGGCCTTGTGAATGTTGACCTGTTTAAAGATCTTACTCACATCGGCTACGGAGAGCATGATCACTAATGTAATATAAGGTAACGTAGCCTATTGTATCTGGCTAGAAGCAACAGCATGGAGATAACAGCATGATAAACACCTGTTTGGTATCTGTGTGTTTGTGTGTGTGCGAGTGTGTGTGTGTGTGTGTGTGTATGTGTGTGTGTGTGTGTGCGTGCGTGTGTGTGCACGTCCATGCATTGTGTTTAGAGTATAGCATACTGTATACTGGCGCTATAGACCTACTGAGTTTCAATGGCAGATATTTTTTCGGTCGTGACTTGTGACAGCAACTGGATGAGGAAACTGTTCCCTGGTTACCTTGGGGACCGATTGTGTTTGAGTGGAGCATGACCCCTGAGACCCTCCCCCGCACCACAAGGAGGCGAACAGAGCGGTACAGGAAGACAGATCGCCCGTGGCGACCAGGACGTCCTGTACAGAGCACAGGGGGCTGTAAGTAGGAGCGGAGCGCGACTCTGGGGGGAAATGGTCTGTAATCGCAATAATCAAAGTGATTAGCCTGGGCTAGCTCCCCCAGCCACAGAGCCCCAGCAGCCCCAGACCTGCCACCCAGGCTGCTGCTGCCTGCTGCTGACCTGGTCAACAGATGGAAGATCTTAATTTGAGCCAGTTTGCTACAGCAGGACAATAATCCTGCAGCAACAGGAAATGTGAGTTATTATGTGGATTATAATTAACGGACATGTTTTTAGGGGTTGATACATTTTTTCGTCAGGGCAAATCAGGCAGGCAGGTAGACAGAGACAGACAGGCAGGTAGACAGAGACAGACAGACAGACATGCAGGTAGACACAGACAGACAGACAGACAGACAGACAGACAGACAGACAGACAGACAGACAGACAGACAGACAGACAGACAGACAGACAGACAGGTAGGCAGGCAGGCAGGCAGGTAGACAGAGAAAGACAGACAGGCAGGTAGACAGAGACAAACAGACAGGCAGGTAGACACAGACAGACAGACAGACAGACAGACAGACAGACAGACAGACAGACAGACAGACAGACAGGCAGGCAGGCAGGCAGGCAGGCAGGCAGGCAGGCAGGCAGGCAGGCAGGCAGGCAGGCAGGTAGACAGAGACAGACAGACAGACAGACAGACAGACAGACAGACAGACAGACAGACAGACAGACAGACAGACAGACAGACAGACAGACAGACAGACAGGCAGGCAGGCAGGCAGGCAGGCAGGCAGGCAGAGATACAGGCAGGCAGGCAGGTAGACAGGCAGACACAAAGACAGACAGACAGACAGGCAGGCAGGCAGACAGAGACAGACAGACAGACTAACAGACCGACAGACAGACATGCAGGCAGGCAGGTAGACAGGCAGACACAAAGACAGACAGACAGACAGGCAGGCAGGCAGGTAGACAGAGACAGACAGACAGACAGACAGACAGACAGACAGACAGACAGACAGACAGACAGACAGACAGACAGACAGACAGACAGGCAGGCAGGCAGGCCAGGCAGGCAGGCAGGCAGGCAGAGATACAGGCAGGCAGGCAGGTAGACAGGCAGACAGACTAACAGACCGACGGCGGGAGGGCAAGAGAGAGAGAGACAGACAGACAGACTACTAGTCCGACGGAGGGAGAGAGAGAGAGAGAGAGAGAGAGAGAGAGAGAGAGAGAGAGAGAGAGAGAGAGAGAGAGAGAGAGAGAGAGAGAGAGAGAGAGAGAGAGAGAGAGAGAGAGAGAGACATACAGTGATAGAGAAGGCAAGAAGGAGACAGATTAATAGGTGATTAACTGTGATGTCTTGAAAGTTCAGATTCCAGGTATTTGATTCAAATTATGTGGGGAAAAAAGGAGGAATGGGGACAGGCAGAATATCTACCCCTTGGAGAGCTCAGCTGGTTCACAATCACAGAGAACCAGGGCCGTGTCACATACAAATAGCTCCTCCTGGGAAACACAGAGCAGAAGTGGGAACTAAGTAGGAGTAGGAAAGTAGGAAAAGCAGCCAACAAGTGCTCAGCATATGTGGGAACTCCTTCAAGAGTTTTGGAAAAGCATTCCAGGTGAAGCTGGTTGAGAGAATGCCAAGAGTGTGCAAAGCTGTCATTAAGGCAAAGGGTGGCTACTTTGAATAATCTCAAATATAAAATATATTTTGATTTGTTTAGCACTTTTTTAGTCACTACATGATTCCATATGTGTTATTTCATAGTTTTGATGTCTTCACTATTATTCCACAATGTAGAAAATAGTAAAAATAAAGAAAAATCTTTGAATGAGTAGGTGTGTCCAAACCTTTGACTGGAACTGTATACGTGTGTGTGGGTATATGTGTGTGTGTGTGTGTGTGTGTGTGTGTGTGTGTGTGTGTGTGTGTTTGAGCCTCAAACAGAACACATAGAGAAATGCCTCATGGCTGTTAACAGATAATGTGCTCTGCATCGTCATTCCTTAACAACACTGGACTGGACGTTTGATTTTGATTGGTTCCTCTCCATGAATGGTTCCGAGGGGCACAGGAAGTGCTTGTTTGTACCGGCCATGCTGTTTCCTGTCCGGCCGGGTGTGTGGGAGTGTGTTTTCTAGCCAACACGGGTACGGTAATCAGAGGTAGGAGTATGTGTGTTACTCACAGTTGTGTTTGTGTATGTGTGTGTTACCCCTCCTCACGCCTCCTCGGGTTGCTAGGTTCAAAGCGGCTGCCCCATGCCGGACGGAAGAGGCTCGCAGCCAAGAATGAGATCAGTTGCCCAACGAGGGACTTCCTGTCCACACAGGAAGTAGAGGCGCAGCTGAGAGGGGAAAGGGCTCTTCCTCCCTCCTCAGCCTCTTCCAATGTCCTCCTCCTCCTCCACATTTCTCCATGTTTTGTCTCTCAAGTGAGATGAAGTATTTTCCATGTACACCCCCCCCCCCTCCCCCCCCCCCCCCCCCCCCTCCTCTGGCAGCCAGGCCTAATGGAGCAATCTCACATTGCAGGAGGATACACACACACACTTTACAGAGCAGGAAGTGCAGGTCGCTTTGTTTACGTAGCGGTGGTCCTCTCTCCTGCCTCGTCCTCCCAAAGGCCTCAGGGAAACGGGAATCCTCACACTTGTCACATGTACATCCATCAACAAAAGAAGAGAGAGGACAGAGAGAGAGAGAGACAGGGAGAGGGGGAGAGACAGAGAGAGAGACAGGGAGAGAGAGACAGAGAGAGAGAGAGAGAGAGAGAGAGAGAGAGAGAGAGAGAGAGAGAGAGAGTGGGAGACAGAGAGAGAGAGAGAGAGAGAGAGAGAGAGAGAGAGAGAGAGAGAGAGAGAGAGAGAGAGAGCGAGATAGAGAGGGAGGACCTCTATATCAGGCAATGTGAAAGGAAGGCCCAGAAAATCGTTAGACTCCAACCACCCAAGTCATAGACTGTTCTCTCTGCTTCAGCACAGCAGGCAGTACCGGAGCATCATGTCTGACACCAACAGGCTCTTGAACAGCTTCTATCCCCAAGCCACAAGACTGCTAAATAGCTAACAGAATGGCTACACGGTCTATCTGAGTTGACCCTTGTACACTCACACACACTGACACTCCAATACACACATAACATGCACACACATTTATACTGACTCTACACACACTCACATACAATCATCATTTACGCTGCTGCTACTCTGTTTATTATATATCCTGATGCCTTGTCACCTTACCTCTATACATATCTATACATAGGTTGGTCCTCTGTAGCTCAGCTGGTAGAGCACGGCGCTTGTAACGCCAAGGTAGTGGGTTCGATCCCCGGGACCACCCATACACAAAAAAAAAAAAAATGTATGCACGCATGACTGTAAGTCACTTTGGATAAAAGCGTCTGCTAAATGGCATATTATTATTATTATTAATATCTACCTCTATCACTCCAGTATCCCTGCACATTATAAATATGATACTGGAACTGACCCTGTATATAGTA
Source organism: Coregonus lavaretus (assembly GCF_964263955.1). Taxonomy (NCBI): domain Eukaryota; kingdom Metazoa; phylum Chordata; class Actinopteri; order Salmoniformes; family Salmonidae; genus Coregonus; species Coregonus lavaretus. The sequence continues at coordinate 23,630 of NW_028165164.1, forward strand.
TGCTTACCCCTATACATGTCTACCTCCATCACTCCAGTATCCCTGCACATTGAAAATATGGTACTGGAACTGACCCTGTATATAGTATGCTTACCTCTATACATATCTACCTCCATCACTCCAGTATCCCTGCACATTGAAAATATGGTAATGGGACTGACCCTGTATATAGTATGCTTACCTCTATACATATCTACCTCCATCACTCCAGTATCCCTGCACATTGTAAATAAGGTACTGGAACTGACCCTGTATATAGCTTCTTACTTTATCGTGTTCTTCTTATTTTGTTCTACCTTATGTTATTTTTAGTGCTACATTGATGTTGATTAATGCATTGCTGGCTTTGGGGCTTGCAAGAACTTGTGCACCTGACATTAAAACTTGAAACTTGAAAGGCAGATGGACTGAATGCCCATTCTTTGGCTCTTGACCCATTCCCTTGCTCTCATGTCCTGTCTGCTTCAAGTGAAGTAAGGTAAAGACTTGCTGTAGTAGTGCAGATGAAATCAGCATCCATTTTCCGCCCGTTTGCCTGGCTCTCATCTATTCTACTCACGTCTCTCATTCACTGTTGTGTGCCTGTGTCTCTATCTGTGTCTCTGTCTGTGTCTGTGTCTTTCTGTGTCTCTGTCTGTGTCTCTGTCTGTGTCTCTGTCTGTGTCTCTGTCTCTGTGTCTCTGCCTGTGTCTCTGTTGTCTGTGTCTCTGTCTGTGTCTCTGTCTGTATCTCTGTCTCTCTCTGTCTGTGTCTCTGTCTCTCTCTGTCTGTCTCTGTCTGTATCTCTGTCTGTGTCTCTGTCTCTGTCTGCGTCTCTGTCTCTGTCTCTGTCTGTGTCTCTCTCTGTCTGTGTCTCTCTCTGTCTGTGTCTCTGTCTGTGTCTCTGTCTGTGTCTCTGTCTCTGTCTCTGTCTGCGTCTCTGTCTGTGTCTCTGTCTGTGTCTGTGTCTGTCTGTGTCTCTGTCTCTGTCTGTGTCTCTGTCTCTCTCTGTCTGTGTCTCTGTCAGTGTCTCTGTCTCTGTCTGTGTCTCTGTCTGTGTCTCTGTCTGTGTCTCTGTCTGTGTCTCTGTCTCTCTCTGTCTGTGTCTCTGTCTGTGTCTCTGTCTCTGTCTCTCTCTGTCTGTGTCTCTGTCTGTGTCTCTGTCTCTCTCTGTCTGTGTGTCTGTCTGTGTCTCTGTCTGTGTGTCTGTCTGCGTCTGTCAAATTGTTTATGAGAGTTTAGGCTGTGTAGCTTCCGTCTGCATGTTTGAAGTGAGGTGAAAGAAAGAAATACATGCTTACTTTACACATCTCTCTCCCACAATACATCTCCCCCACACTGTTATGTGTTAGTTTCTGGTTTTGCACTCATCTTTGACTGTAGTGTGTAAGTGTGTGTGTGTGTGTGTGTGTGTGTGTGTGTGTGTGTGTGTGTGTGTGTGTGTGTGCTCACACAGGCTCCCCTTATTCAATATGATTTAAACAGCACTCCGACTCTGAGACTCTTTGTGAATACGAGCCCTGCAGTGCATTGGCCATGGATATCACACAGTGTGTGTCTGTGAATGTGTACTTTCTCTTGATGAGATGCATAGGACTCATGAAACCCATGTGACTGAGATGTGGTCAATAGAGAGAGGGTCTATCTGTGTACAGAGACAGAAGATGGCATGAATGAAACTTGTGAGTGTTTGGGTGAGGGAGTGAGAGCACTTTATATATCTATTGGAAGAAGTCGTACGTATTTAGACAAATTCACTTATAGAGTATTAAATTAGTCAAATATTTAGTATTTGGTCCCATATTTTCTAGCACACAATGACTACATCAAGCCTGTGATTCTACAAACTCTTTGGATGCATTTGCAGTTTGTTTTGGTTGTATTTTGGGTTATGTTTTACCTAATAGGTTGTTATCAATAATGTTACATTTCATTCCCAGCTGGGTGGGGGCAAGCACATCCTATTCAAATGCATTACAGCGCAGAAACACAGCTGGATTAAACCTCGATCTCTTAACATTGGCCACCATTAATTGGATATTTGTGATATTAAATAAATATGTACTATATCTGATAAAGTATGTGTGATTTAGTTTAATTTTCCATTCTTTATGAGTTCTGCCTGTCAGGCAGCATAATAACCCATTTGCCAATGTAATATCTAGCTAGCTGATCATGTTTGCAAGCTACCGGTAGCCAGAGACATACAGTACCAGTCAAAAGTTTGGACACACCTACTCAAGGTTTTCTCTTTATGTTTACTATAGGGTATGTTTACTATAGGGTATGATCTTTGTGCCTCTGTAACCTTCTCACTCATCATTATTCATGATTAATTCATGATTATCCATAATCATGGTAGCTTTCACATGAATGTAGAAGTGTTCAGAAATATCTTATATTCTTAAAAGTGACTCAAAAATGGCAAAATACGTTATTCACCATTCAGTTCCTATTGGGTAAAACATAATCCGAAACACATCCTAAACAAACCGCAAATGCATCTAACAAGTTTGTAGAGTCACAAGCTTGATGTAGTCATTGTGGGACCAAATAATACACTTTTTACTACTTTAATATACTATAAATTAATTTGTCCAAACAGAACCTTACAGATCCCTAGGAGTAGTCTCTAGTTATAGGGCTCTGTGTCCAGATTAGGGTTGCAAAATTCCAGGAACATTCAATAAATTCCCTGGTTTTCTAGAAGTCCTGGTTGGAGGATTCCGGATTTCCTTATTCTTTTCTGATTCGGGGAAACCTCCAACTGGGATTTTGGGAAAACCGGGGAATTTATTGAAAGTTCCCAGAATTTTGCAACCCTAGTCCAGATACAATACACTTACAGTGTCCCAAATGGTACCCTATTCCCTATAGTGCACTACTTTTGAACAGAGCGCTATTGGGGAATAGAGCTCTATAGGCAATAGGATTCCATTTGGGACAGGCCATCAGGATTGATAGCCCCAGGACCTGTAGTGATGGAAGGTCAGTGAGTCCATGCAGACAGCTGCAGTAATGCTGGGAGGCCCGGGCCAAAATGAATACTATCATTTGTTACAGCCATCTCACATCAGATCTTATCTAAAGAACGCATTGTTCAACAGGCTAGTAGTCCACCACACACACAGGATATAGACTGGACCACCGTTTAGTGTGTGTGTGTATGGGGAGGGGGGGTGTTGGTTTTGGTTGTGTGCATGTGTGCGCGTGGGTGTGTGTGTGTGGGGGGAGGGGGAGGGGGGTTGGGGTAATGTTTCGGTTGTGTGCATGTGTGCCCGTGTGTGAGTGTGTGTGTGTGTGTGTGTGTGTGTGTGTGTGTGTGTGTGTGTGTGTGTGTGTGTGTGTGTGTGTGTGTGTGTGTGTGTGTGTGTGTGTGTGTATGCATGTGTGCCCGTGAGTGTGTGAGTGTGTGTGTGTGTGTGTGTGTGTGTGTGTGTGTGTGTGTGTGTGTGTGTGTGTGTGTGTGTGTGTGTGTGTGTGTGTGTGTGTGTGTGTGTGTGTGTGTGTGTGTGTGTGTGTGTGTGTGTGTGTGTGTGTGTGTGTGCTTGCGTGTGTGTGTGTGTATGCGTGTGTGGCCCGAGACTCCCAGCGTTCAATATTTACAAGAGTTTAACCCATGCCGCTTTCAAAAGCCTCCGTCTGCTTGTGTGAGTAACATGGCCACTACCCAAACTATGGGGTTTTCAAAAGAAAACAAGCTCCAACCCCGCCCTGTATAACCCATTTCAATTCACTATAAGTTGGGGTATTGTTTCCCTGTTCCCTTATGTAAAACATAGGGCCTGTTCGAATACTTTAGAAATGAATCATTCCTTCCTAGCTCCCTTGACGTAATCACAGATCTGAATTGGTTTGATTAGTGAAAGTAATTGGGAGGTAACCTTGCTTTCACCTATCCAATCACTTGTAAATGTGTGCTTACTTTAAGGAAACAGCTATGTGGTTATGTAAGGCTAGCGTAGCTAACACATTTTCAGCCAACGTAACTTATTTGAAAAGTCATTACTTTATTACATTGCTCAACATTTCTTAAGATTTGTCCTAATTAGTTAAAGCAATGAATTTGTATCCGCTTTCGTTGGACTTCGGCTGCATATTTTCCGCCATTTTCTTTAAATCTGAAAATGTTGTGAAGCCACGCCCATTTCCTGAAGAATTGTATTGTGGGCCCTAAAGGCACGGAAATAGTGTCCACTGCTTGTATACTTCGTATTTTGGTGAATGTAGTACGACATCCGGGAACTTTTGGCATACTAACTATATCCATACTATGACCAATAAGCATACTACATACTCAATTTAAGTCACAAATAGTACAGTTAGTGCGGTTAGTATGAGTATTCGAACACAGCTCAGGAGTTGAGGACCATTGATAGGGCATGTAGTAGGGGTGTTGGGATTGAGGGGGGGAGGGGAGGGGTGGGGTTTTTCTTGGTGCCATAACTCCTAGCAGTGATACAGATGTAGGATCTTAAACTGAGCCAGTTTGCTACAGCAGGAAAAGAATCCTGCAGCAACAGGAAATGTGAATTATTATGTGGATTATCATTAAGGGATTTTTTGAGGGATTGGTGGTAAGGGAAAATCAAGTCTGACATTTCTAAGGGGAAATCACAAACTTCAAAAGCCTTTTTAAACCTCAAATACACTATAAGTTTAAAATGTCCTGCATTGCAGGAAAGTTCTCCTGCAACAGGGTGATCAAATTAAGATCCTACATCTGTATCCAAGCGACCGGGAGACCGGGAGACCCATGGGGCGGCGCACAATTGGCCCAGCGTTGTCCAGGGTAGGGGAGGGAATGGCCGGCAGGGATGTAGCTTAGTTGGTAGAGCATGGCGTTTGCAACGCCAGGGTTGTGGGTTTGATTCCCACGGGGGGCCAGTATAAAAAATGCAAAAAATAATGTATGCACTCACTAACTGTAAGTTGCTCTGGATAAGAGCGTCTGCTAAATGACTAAAATGTAAATATTGCCGTCATGAACACAGGACCAGTGGCACTCAGGGTGGGGTAGGGTTCACTGACCCGGAAGCCCATGTAGGGAGAATCACTTTACCCAGGCCAGGGCTGGGAGGAGTCAGTGGATACAATTTTACATACAGTACACTGGTTACCAAGTATTCACAAGTGACACGCCCAGTGAAACTGCCCTCAATTTTATCATTTTTTGTGGTTAAAAACATACCAGATTTACCCAGAATCAGTCATGCAAAGATGTTGAATTTGGCCATCAGTGCAGGTCCCTCAAAAATGATGACCTCCACTATCAGTAGTTATTTACCTACAGTAAATGTTTGTAACCAGACTCAAAGGTTGTTGATATCTCTGATTGGTTAGACGACCGTAGCAGATGAAACCTAATGGACTGCAGGGCTTGCAGGACTTTCTAAGCTTCCGTTGATAGGGATTGGGGCTCTGGTCTTTGACGGTGGGAAATTCAATTTCCTCCCCCATGCCTCCCCCTTTGCCTCCCAGGCAGGTGCTGTTTGGATAGCTTGGCCTGGGCTTGGACGGGGTGTGTGACACATCAGATTACCACTCAATAAGAGAGGCTGCCTGAGAACTTCAGAGAGCCTGATCGGCCGCATGCCATGACTCAACACAGGAAGAATATACAAAAGTATGTGGACACCCCATCAAATTAGTGGATTCGGCTATTTCAACCACACCCGTTGCTGACAGGTGTATAAAATCGGGCACACAGCCATGCAATCTCCATAGACAAACATTGGCTGTAGAATGGCCTTACTGAAGAGCTCAGTGACTTTCAACGTGGCACCATCACAGGATGCCACCTTTCCAACAAGTCAGTTCATAAAATTTCTGTCCTGCTAGAGCTGCCCTGGTCAACTGTAAGTGCTGTCAGGGGCGGTCTGTTCAATAGGGCGATATGGGCGACGCACTGCCAAACGGGAAAAGGAAGGGAATTTTTTTCTAATCAATTATATCACGGCAACAGTAGTTATCAGTGTTGTAATCTAGACGTCTGATCTGCCACAGTGCCACACTGCCACTAAATGTCCAATCAGGCTAAAGTCGTGCTTCAAATGGCTCCCCCCCCTTTTGGGGCGATTTCAGTCAGGTTGAAAATCGCCCAGAAGTCTGTCATAGACTCCCATGTAAAATCTATTTTTTTCAAATTTCAGAGCTTTCAATACAATCTCTATGGGTTTCTGAGGGCTTGCACTTACGCGCTTTCGTCATACGTAACGTAACCATGAACGTAACTAAGAAAAGAGCGGGTAGCAGCATCAATCAATTCACGTACTACTATCAAGATGGCTATAGCGTTCAGTGCAACTCGATTGTCTCTTTGAAAGAAGTTCACATCAAAGAGACAACCACAAAGTGCAGGAGCGCTTTTTTGAGTTCCTTCCCATCTCGGAATCAACCTCAGTCTCAATCGCCAGTGTCCTTTTGGAGAGACTGAACGGTCTTTTTGCCGACGACGTGAAAGTCAAACTCATTGCGCAAGCTTACGATGGAGCCAGTGTGATGAGGCGAGAGAAGGCAAAAGGTGCGTGAGCATTTCAAGAAAGGCCATTACGTGCATTGCTATGCGCATCAGCTGAATTTGATCATGCAGCAAGCTAAAAAGTACCTAGTAAACTAGTCCTCAGCATGCCTGATTTCAATGAGAAAGTCATTGACCGCTTTTCTGCATTGAAAGAGAGAAGAGAACAGTTTCAGTACAAGTAATGTAGCCTCTCTCTCTCTTTGTCCCTCCCTGTCTGTCTCTTTAACACACACACGCCCAAATCAGTTCACAGTTGATGTTGTTTAAAATAGTTATTTTTCATTTTTAAAAAAGTAAACAATTTTTTTTACAAATCTATACAATTGGCCAGAATATGGTTGTTCATATTTACAAAGCCATACAGATAGCTGTGTTTACCTTTTCTAGAAATTATTTTCAAATTCTGTTTTCAGGCAAAATGTCTATCACTGTTCATTTTCACAAATCTATACAAGAGGGCAGAATATGGAAGTCTATAAAAATTTCTTATTACCAATAACTTGCATCAATGTTTTCAGTAGCCTCTATCAAAAGCTCCTGCTTGCTCAGGTGCACATATTTCCAATTCAACCATGAGGCCTTTTTGAAGCAAGTAATGTGTATATCAGTATTGACTTATATGCTGCCCCTGTCTTCATGTTGTTGCTGGACATATCTTTTTTTAAATGTGTGTAGGTCACCTAAATCATCAGAAAAATTGCCCCCCCTGAGAATTTTTTCAGGAGCCGCCACTGAGTGCTGTTATTGTGAAGTGGAAACGTCTAGGAGCAACAACGGCTCAGCCGCGAAGTGGTAGGCCACACAAGTCTGTCCTAGGTTGCAACACTCACTACCGAGTTCCAAACTGCCTCTGGAAGCAACGTCAGCACAATAACTGTTTGTCGGGAGCTTCATGAAATGGGTTTCCATGGCCGAGCAGCCGCTCACAAGCCTAAGATCACCAAGCGCAATGCCAAGTGTCGGCTTGAGTGGTTTAAAGCTATCCTCCGTTAGACTCTGGAGCAGTGGAAACGCGTTCTCTGGAGTGATGAATCATGCTTCACCATCTGGCAGTCCGAAAGACAAATCTGGGTTTGGAAGATGCCAGGAGAACACTACCTGCCCTAATGCATAGTGACAACTGGTGGAGGAGGAATAATGGTCTTGGGCTGTTTTTCATGGTTTGGGCTAGGCCCCTTAGTTCCATTGAAGAAAAATCTTAATGCTACAGCATACAATGATATTTTTGACGATTCTGTGCTTCCAACTTTGTTGCAACCATTTGGGGAAGGCCATTTCCTGTTTCAGCATAACAATGCCCCCATGCGGAAAACGAGGTCCATATAGAAATGGTTTGTCGAGATCGGTGTGGAAGAACTTGACTGGCCTGTACAGAATCCTGACCTCAACCCCATCAAACACCTTTGGGATGAATTGGAACGCCAACTGCGAGCCAGGACTAATCGCCCAACATCAGTGCCCAAACTAATGCTCTTGTGGCTGAATGGAAGCAAGTCACTGCAGCAATGTTCCAACATCTAGTGGAAAGCCTTCCCAGAAGACTTGATGATGTTATAGCAGCAAAGGGGGGATCAACTCCATGTTAATGCCCATTATTTTGGAGTGAGATGTTCGACGAGCAGGTGTCCACATACTTTTGGTCATGTAGTGTAGCTGTGCAACGATCTGTCAGTCAGTTAGTCAGTTCCTTCATTTCCATTTCAATTGAAATTTCAATCAGTCTGTCATTTCTTTCATTTCCATATTAGTTAAAATGTCATTCAGTCATTCATTCAGTCAGTCAATCAGTCAGTCAGTCAGTCTGGACTCTTTTGTAGTTCCAAAGAGTTTGGATCTAGGCGGCTGTCTTTTATTCAGAAATATGTCGATCTTGTAAGGAAAATGCAAATAAAAATGGGATATTGATGAAACATAATCAATATTTATGTCAACTATGCATTAATTGAATCTTAGCATAATGTATGTGTACGTGTAACTTCAACGTTCATGTAAACATATGAGATGCGTATGGGATTGATGCCAAAATTCTATTTGAAAGTGCAAGTCTTAAATTAGTTATCTATGGACTGCATCCATTTGCAGCTGTTGTTACTTCTTATGTAAGAGCTGTTGGACTTGCGACAGTGACACAAATAGAGAATGAAAGAGAGAAAGAGAGAGAGAGAGAGATGCGGGATAGAGAGAGAGAGAGATTTTGACCACCTCCTACTGAATACACATTAACTCAGCGTTTCCCAAACTCGGTCCTCGGGACCCCAAGTGGTGCACGTTTTGTTTTTTGCCGTAACTCTACACAGCTGATTCATATTATCAAAGCTTTATGGCCCTTTAATGTGGCCCTCATTAGAACAGAGCCATCTCCCAGTCACCTATCCGTAAAATAGAGGAATTCCTTTTAAAGCCTCATCCAATTTTACTGGACCGCTGACCACTTCATCACCCACAGATGTTTGCTTGAGTAATTGGAGATGGAAGAGAATTCGTTTTGGACTTGGGGGCTGTAAAGAGACATTTACATTTTAGTCATTTAGCAGACGCTCTTATCCAGAGCGACTTACAGTTAGTGAATACATTTTTTTTTTTTTATACTGGCCCCCCGTGGGAATCGAACCCACAACCCTGGCGTTGCAAACGCCATGCTCTATCAACTGAGCTACATCCCTGCCGGCCATTCCCTCCCCTACCCTGGACGACGCTGGGCCAATTGTGCGCCGCCCATGAGTCTCCCGGTCGCGGCCAGCTGCGACAGAGCCTGGATTCGAACCAGGATCTCTAGTGGCACAGTTAGCACTGCGATGCAGTGCCTTAGACCACTGCGCCACTGAGACCCCTGGTGGCATGTCATGTGGGGTATGTATGGGTGTATGAGCTGAATGTTATTTCATTATGTAGACAATCTGAAATTTTTGTCACAATTATATTTCTCATAAAAACTAGAAGAGAAGCAGTTAATCTCACATCCTCCCTCAACCAGGAAAGACTGGCATGCGTTTTGTTGACGTTAGTTCTGTATGTGCAGTTAAGGGCAAGGCGTGCTGCTCTGTTTTGAGCCAGCTGCAGATTTGCTAGGTCTTTCTTTGCTGCACTTTACCATATTATGGGACAGTAATCAAGGTGGGACAAGCCCAGAACCTGAACAACTAGTACAGTTGATTTTTGAGTAAAAAAACTCAGAACATATTTTTATAACAGACATACCCCTCCCCATCTTCACAACAACTTTGTCATATAACTTGACCATGATAATTGACCATCCAATGTAATACCTAGGAGTTTATCTTCCTCAACTTGCTCAATGGTCACACCCTTTATACACAACTCCAGCTGAGGTTTAGGTCTTAGAAAATGTTTTGAACCAAATACAATGCTTTTAGTTTTAGATGTATTTAGGACCAGTTTATTATTAATCACCCATTCTGATAAATAACTCCTTATTTAGAATTTCAGTGAGCTCACTGTCTTTGGGTGCTGACATGTAGAGTGTGGAATCATCCGGTTAAATAGTTATTCTAGCTTTGTGTAAGACCAGTGGCGAATCATTTGTAAAAATAGAGAAGAGTAACGGCCCAAGGCAACTGCCCTGAGGGACATCGCACTGAATACTCTCTGTGTTCTATTGGATAAAGTGATGGCAGGTGATGTAAAGCCATAGTAAGTGAGTTTCTTCAATAAAAATGTATGATTAATAACATCAAAGACTGCATTGAAATCTAACAATACAGCTCCAACTACCATCTTATTATCCATTTATTTTAACCAATCATCTGTCATCTGAGTCAGTGAAGTACCAGTTGAATGACCTTCTCTATATGCATGCTGAAAGTCAGTAGTTAATTTGTTCTCTGAAAAATAGCATTGTATTTGGTCAAACACAATCCTCTCCATCAGTTTACTAAGAACAGGCTGGTAGAGCCAGTAAAGGGTTCTTTACTATTTTTAAGCAGTGGAATTACTTTATCTTCCTTCCACACCTGTGGACACACACACTCCTTCAGGCTTTGGTTAAATATATAGCAAATAGGGGTGGCAATACAGTCTGCTACCATTCTCAATAGTTTCCCATCAAGGTTGTCTATACCTGGTGGCTTATCATTATTTATGGCTAACAATAGTTTTTACACCTCTCCCACACTAACTTTCATTATTAGATATTTTATAACAAAATATGATGGTTCAATGTTGTAATTTACTTCTGAGTTTATCCACTTTGAAATAGTCATTGAAATGATTGGCAACATCGAAAGGTTTTGTTATAAATGACCAATGAACTTCAATGAACGATGGAAATGAATTGGGTTTTCTGCCCATGATATAATTGAAGGTACTCCAAAGTCTTTTGATATTGTGTTTTATGTAATTTATCATTGTTTGGTAATATAATTTCAGTGTTGGTGAAGATATGATCAATACAAGTGGATGTCACAGATTAAACACTATTGGTATACACTCTAGTTGGTTGAGCGGTAACCTGGGTCATATTACAGGCATTAGTCACAGTTAGAAGCTTCCTCTTGAGAGGACAGATAGTTGCTAACCAGTCAATGTTCAGGTCACCCAGAAAATAGACATCTGTTAACATCACACATACTATCAAGCATTGCACACATATTATCCAAATACTGACTGTTAGGACTTGGTGGCCTATAGCAGCACCCCAAAAGAAGAGGCTTTAGATGAGGCAGGTGAACTTGCAAAAACTACATTTCAACGATATTTGACATGAGATCCTCTGTAAGCGTTACAAAAATATATACAGTGAGGGAAAAAAGTATTTGATCCCCTGCTGATTTTGTACATTTGCCCACTGACAAAGACATGATCAGTCTATAATTTTAATGGTAGATTTATTTGAACAGTGAGAGACAGAATAACAACCAAAAACTCCAGAAAAACGCATGTCAAAAATGTTATAAATTGATTTGCATTTTAATGAGGGAAATAAGTATTTGACCCCTCTGCAAAACATGACTTAGTACTTGGTGGCAAAACCCTTGTTGGCAATCACAGAGGTCAGACGTTTCTTGTAGTTGGCCACCAGGTTTTCACACATCTCAGGAGGAATTTTGTTCCACTCCTCTTCGCAGATCTTTTCCAAGTCATTAAGGTTTCGAGGCTGACGTTTGGCAACTCGAACCTTCAGCTCCCTCCACAGATTTTCTATGGGATTAAGGTCTGGAGACTGGCTAGGCCACTCCAGGACCTTAATGTGCTTCTTCTTGAGCCACTCCTTTGTTGCCTTGGCCGTGTGTTTTGGATCATTGTCATGCTGCAATACCCATCCACGACCCATTTTCAATGCCCTGGCTGAGGGAAGGTGGTTCTCACCCAAGATTTGATGGTACATGGCCCCGTCCATCGTCCCTTTGATGCGGTGAAGTTGTCCTGTCCCCTTAGCAGAAAAACACCCCCAAAGCATAATGTTTCCACCTCCATGTTTGACGGTGGGGATGGTGTTCTTGGGGTCATAGGCAGCATTCCTCCTCCTCCAAACACGGCGAATTGAGTTGATGCCAAAGAGCTCGATTTTGGTCTCATCCGACCACAACACTTTCACCCAGTTCTCCTCTGAATCATTCAGATGTTCATTGGCAAACTTCAGACGGCCCTGTATATGTGCTTTCTTGAGCAGGGGGACCTTGCGGGCACTGCAGGATTTCAGTCCTTCACGGTGTAGTGTGTTACCAATTGTTTTCTTGGTGACTATGGTCCCAGCTGCCTTGAGATCATTGACAAGATCCTCCCGTGTAGTTCTGGGCTGATTCCTCACCGTTCTCATGATCATTGCAACTCCACGAGGTGAGATCTTGCATGGAGCCCCAGGCCGAGGGAGATTGACAGTTTTTTGTGTTTCTTCCATTTGCGAATAATCGCATCAACTGTTGTCTCCTTCTCACCAAGCTGCTTGGCGATGGTCTTGTAGCCCATTCCAGTCTTGTGTAGGTCTACAATCTTGTGCCTGACATCCTTGGAGAGCTCTTTGGTCTTGGCCATGGTGGAGAGTTTGGAATCTGATTGATTGATTGCTTCTGTGGACAGATGTCTTTTATACAGGTAACAAGCTGAGATTAGGAGCACTCCCTTTAAGAGTGTGCTCCTAATATCAGCTCGTTACCTGTATAAAAGACACCTGGGAGCCAGAAATCTTTCTGATTGAGAGGGGGTCAAATACTTATTTCCCTCATTAAAATGCAAATCAATTTATAACATTTTTGACATGCGTTTTTCTGGATTTCTTTGTTGTTATTCTGTCTCTCACTGTTCAAATAAACCTACCATTAAAATTATACACTGATTATTTCTTTGTCAGTGGGCAAACGTACAAAATCAGCAGGGGATCAAATACCCTCACTGTATCTGAACATACACAGCAACACCTCCCCCTTATTTCTATGGTGTGTGTGTGTGTCTGTGTGTGAGCGTGCGTGTGTGTGAGTGTGTGTGCACGTGCGTGTGTGTGTGTGTGTACAGTATGTGTGATGATGGGCTGAAGCTACTTACCCGGAAGCTTGGCTCTATCACTCCTCCCAGGCTTTTGGGAGGGAGGGTGGACAATGAGCTTATCGTAGTGGATATAAGCAATGTTCCCATGCTCTCTGGCAGCTTTAGCTGGGGTAAGTTCTTTCCGCCTCTGGAGCATAGCTTCAGAGAAGTCCTCATTAAGGGAGATGTTGGTTCCTCTAAAGTTCTTGGCTCTCTCCAGAACAGCCATCTTGTCCTTAAACCTCAGGAACATGACCAGTATCGGCCTGGTTCTGTCACCTGGGCTGGTACATTTTTTGCAGACCTGTAGGCTCCACCTCAATCTTCCTATGATCCCTCTGCAGCTTTCCAGTGATCATTTTTCTTACTTTCTCCTCAGACTCGGCCCAGTTCTCTTGTGAAGACTGGAATGCCATCCACAATGCTATTCCTCATGGATTGTCCCTCTAGATGGTCTGTTTGCCCAGTCATTGTTAATAATGATTCACAGACAGTGCTGATGTCAGCTCGAGAGGACTTAAAGTTTGTTGTGATCTTGCTGCAAGTCTCTTTCAGGACATCCACCTCTCCCTGGGAGAACTGCAAACTGTTCTGAAGGTCCTGGACCTCTCTGATCAGATTGTCCATTCTTTTGATAGTTGTGTCCATCAGTATTTGGACAAAGCTCTTGAAGCTATTTTCCTGTTGTTGTAAGAACTGCTTGTAGAACCCTTTTTGTTCGTTTGAAAGATCCTTCACCTGTGATAGAGAATTACTGTCCTCTCCATTACTTTCACCTTTGGCTTTGGATGCCATGGTAGCAACATAGGCTAACGCTGGTACTCCATGCAGTTCCAGACCAGGCAGATTGCAGGGCAGATTTAAACAGCCACAAACAGCAGGGATTTAGACAGCCACAAACCCGGGACAATACGCAGTCCCAGCCACAAGGGCTAACCGCATCGCGGGCTGTGTTCAAGCTGTCAAGGAAGCCTTGCTAGCTTGATAACTAGTTAGCAGCTAGGCTAGCTGCTACGCCAAGCAGCTCTTCAAACTTTTGGTTGGCAGGATCTCTGGACAGATATAGAAGTCCCACCAACTGAGGATAACCGCGTCGCGAAACCAAATTGAAAACGTACTGTTGCTAGTAACCAAACTTTGTAACCTTCCAATAAAGATTCCATGTAGAACCCTACCCATCCACAAAGAAGAAAACAGAGAAGAGTCTACATGTTGTTTATATACTGTTATCACTCAGTGTGAGAGAGCGGGACTTAACCATTCGGAATGAATGCTTCAAGGTAATGTTTTAACATTATCCAAAACCTTAACCATTAACTCTGAAATTTGACGTTTGGAGCAACTTCGAAATTTGTGGATAAATGTCAGAATCTAAAGTCAAATTGGTAAAACCGTGAGACCTTGTTGGTCGTGAGGGAAACCTTAGCAGAGCTGTTAGCTCTGTTTATGTTGGAGTGTTTGGACCTAACCACTTGTCCCCCACACTTCACTGGCTTCCTTAATGTGAGGGATAACACCCCCCCCCCCCCCCCCCTTCACTGGCTTCCTGAATCGGAGTGATGACCCCCCCTTCACTGGCTTCCTGAATGGGAGGGATGACCCCCCAGAGTGATCCTCAAGTGTATAGTTTATTGGACAATAGTTTGAGGTTGATAAGACGTTTGGTTGAGGTTGTTAAGATATTAGTTTAAGGGGGCTTTCACACCAAATTGGTTTGGAGCTGTTTTTCCGAACTCTTGCGTTTTCCCCCTTAGTTCGGTTTGTTTGGACTGGTGTGAACACTCTGTCAGGAGTGCACTAAACAACAACACACTGTGGTTCGCTCAAAAAGGATGGTCTCTGGGTTCGCTGCAGGTGAGAAAGAAGTCTGGACCAAACACAGGAAAAGAACCAGAGGCGCGCAGTATTATTGGTTGTTTGACTACGAGCATTTGATGAAATGCATGCAGTAGCCTTCCATAACTTGATATCTCTGAAACATTTTGTGAGTAGCAGTGCATTTATGAGGCATCTGATGCAGATCAGGGTAGAGGGGGCTGTAACCCACCGGGGATATAGGCTACTGGATCTAGCCTATTCAGGTAGCAGTCAGAGCAGCTATTGCTTTCTCTCGCATGTTGTTGGAAGATCAAAGCGAAGGTAACATGAAGTTTGGGACACACAAGTTATTCGTCTTGACAATCATAGATGGATTTAACAGGAGAGGTTTTCTCCAATAAACAAATGACTTGTATGAGCACATGGTTTGTCTAGGCATTTTAGTTTGTTTGACATCTGGAAATGAGAAACCAACCGGACCAGCAAAAAATTATACAACGTAACAAATAATCAAACTGTGATTCGAACTATAGCTCAGAACTATGTGTGAAAACGCCCTAAGTGCACTGGCCTCACTCAGGTCATTCACAGTCCTAATCAACTTCTCACCTTTTCTTCTCGCTTCAGTATCACATGTAAAACACACGTCAGCTAGGATCTATCTGGGGTTGATATTCTGTGTTATTTTTTCCCATGGTGAGTGTGTATGTGCATGTTTGTGCGTATGTGTGTGTGTCCGTGTGTGTGTATGTGTATGTGTGTGTGTGTGCGTGCATGTGTGTGTGTGTCCGTGTGTGTGTGTGGAGATGTATGTTGATATCCATTAGGTACAAATGAATGTGTATGTGTGTGTGTGTGTGTGTGTGTGTGTGTGTGTGTGTGTGTGTGTGTGTGTGTGTGTGTTGAAGCTCTTACCTACTACAAAACCATGGTGCTTGCCTACGGAGCTGTGAGGGGAACGGCACCTCCTTACCTTCAGGCTCTGATCAGACCCTACACCCAAACGAGGGCACTACGTTCATCCACCTCTGGCCTGTTAGCCCCCCTACCTCTATGGAAGCACAGTTCCCGCTCAGCCCAGTCAAAGCTATTCGCTGCTCTGGCACCACAATGGTGGAACAAGCTCCCCCACGACGCCAGGACAGCGGAGTCACTGACCACCTTCCAGAGACACTTGAAACCCTACCTCTTTAAGGAATACCTGGAATAGTATAACAGTAATCCTTCTACCCCCCCACAAGAGTGGTTGTCCCACTGGCTATCCTAAGTTGAATGCACCAATTTATAAGTCGCTCTGGATACGAGCATCTGCTAAATGACTTAAATGTAAAATGTGTGTGTATTGTGTGGGTTCTCTGCTTTAGCTATACCTTTGATCCACTCTCCTATTTGGACACACATCTCCATCCCCCCCCCCTTTCTAAATGGAGCTGAATCTCTTTCTCCTGAGACTTCCCCTCCACCTTAGTGGCTCGCCAGGCAACAGCACAGGTCAGGGGGTCAGAGGTGAGGGGTTATGCGCCGAGCACTGTAACGATGTCCAGGCTTAGAACCACAAGTGACCAGTGCTATGTACTGTAGGTTTTTGTGTGAGAGAGAGAAATATAGTGTGTGTGTGTGTATGTGTGTGTGTGTGTGTGTAGCGGTATTTAACCAGTTGAAAGGAAACTGTCCATCAATGGAATATCTGAAAACTATTTGACTACATTAGGTGTTTAAAGCGTCACCACTGATTTCCCCATTGGCCTCTCATCAATACACCGCCAGTCTTCTGACTACTGATGGGTGATGCACAGAAGGCCCCTCTTTACCATTTCATTCATTTATGCATTCATTTAATCTGCTCCCTTGTTCATTAACACATTTGTTTATTCATTTATACATTTAGTATTGACTTCATTTTGATACAGCTGTCCTCCAGTTTTTCAAACAGAATATTTGTGGAGCGTGTTGTGTGTGTGTGTGTGTGTGTGTGCGTGCGTGCGTGTGTATGTGTGTGTGTGTGTTTTAATGTTTTATTGTCACATACACCAAATAAGCACAGTGAAATGTGTTGTTCTACAGGGTCAGCCATAGTAGTACAGTCTGTGTGTGTGTGTGTTTGTGTGTGTGTGTGTGTACATGCCCATCTGTGTGCACGCGCCTGTGTGTCTGTGTGTATGTGTGTGTGTATTTGGAGAAGCATTGGAATGCACTAAGAGTAGTGAGTTTTAACAGGCCCTTGTAACTCTAATCCATTCCCACTCTGTAATTTACTCTGCTGTCGATGGGCAAATAACAGATAATCACATGATTGATAACCAAGTCATTCCACCTAGTTACTTCCATAGAAATATAATCTCATTTTAGTTCTGTTGTCACTTCAGTGTTATCTACAATGTGATGTGGGTGTGGCAGGGCTTGCAAACTATCATGGATTACAAAGTGCAACCCAGCCGCGAGCCTACCAGATGAGCTAAATGTCTTCTATGCTCGCTTCGAGGCAAGCAACACTAAACCATGCATGAGAGCACAGGTTGTTCCGGACGACTGTGAATAAGACCTTTAAACAGGTTAACATTCACAAGGCCTCAGGGCCAGACGGATTACCAGGATACATACTCAGAGCATGGTCTGATCAGCTGGCAAGTGTCTTCACTGACATTTTCAACATCTCCCTGACCCAGTTTGTAATACCAAGCAGACCACCATAGTCCCTGTGCCCAAGAACGCTTTAAAAGGCTGGGACTGATCACCTCCTTCCTCACGGGCCACCCACAGGTGGTGAGGGTAGGCAACAACTCATCCGCCACGCTGACCCTCAATACAGGAGACCCCCAGGGGTGCGTGCTTGGTCCCTCCTGTACTCCCTGTTCACCCACGACTGAGTGGCCGCGCATGACTCCAACACCATCATTAAGTTTGCCGACGACACGACGGTGGTAGGCCTGATCACCAACGACGATGAGACAGCCTATAGGGAGGAGGTCAGAGACCTGACAGTGTGATGCCAGGACAACAACAACATCTCCCTCAACGTCAGCAAGACAAAGGAGCTGATCGTGGACTACAGGAAATGGAGGGCCTCTGTGTCCACATCACTAAGGATCTATCATGGTCCACACATACACCAACACAGTCATGAAGAGGGCACGACAGCACCTCTTCCCCCTCAGGAGGATGAAAATATTTGGTATGGGCCCTCAGGTCCTCAAAAAGTTATACAGCTGCACCACTGAAAGCATCTTCACTGGCTGCATCACGGCTTGGTTTGGCAACTGCTTGGTATCCATTCAACCTCAAGGCGCTACAGAAGGTAGTGCGTACGGCCCAGTACATCATTGGGGCCGAGCTCCCTACCATCCAGGACCTCTATTCCAGGCAGTGTCAAAGGAAGGCCCTACAAATTGTCAAAGACTCCAGCCACCCAAGTCATTCGCCTCTACCGAGTCCATAGGGGAGTTGCAGCGATGGGACAAGACTGTAACTACCAATTGGATACCACGAAAAAGGGGTGAAATAATTTTTACAGAACTACAGTACCTCATAAGTTGATAGAAAACATATTTGTCTAGTATTGGTTGTTTATAGGCGTCCTGTAGCTCAGTTGGTAGAGCATGGCGCTTGCAACGCCAGGGTTGTGGGTTCGATTCCCTTGGGGGGCCAGTATGAAAAATGTATGCACTCACTAACTGTAAGTCGCTCTGGATAAGAGCGTCTGCTAAATGACTGAAATGTAAATGTAAATGTATAGACTGCTCTATCTGCTACCGCACGGGAAGCGGTACCAATGCACCAAGTCTGGAACCAAAAGGACCCTGAACAGCTTCTACGACCCAAGCCATAAAACTGCTAAATAGTTAGTTAAATAGTTAATCAAATAGCTACCCGGACTCTCTTTTTGCGCTAACTTTTTTGACTCATCACATACGCTGCTACTACTGTTAACTATCTGTCACTTTATTCCTAGTTATATGTACATATTTACCTCAATTACATTTACATTTTAGTCATTTAGCAGACGCTCTTATCCAGAGCGACTTACAGTTAGTGAGTGCATACATTATTTTTTTATTTTTCATACTGGCCCCCCGTGGGAATCGAACCCACAACCCTAGCGTTGCAAACGCCATGCTCTACCAACCGAGCTACATCCCTGCCGGCCATTCCCTCCCCTACCCTGGATGACGCTGGGCAAATTGTGCGCCGCCCCATGGGTCTCACGGTCGCGGCCGGCTATGACAGAGCCTGGATAACCTCGTACCCCTGCACATCGACTCGGTACTGGTACCCCGTGTTTATAGCCAAGTTATCATTACTCATTGTGTATTTATTATTACTTTTATTATTATGTGTTTTACTTTTCTATGATTTCTCTATTTTCTTTCTCTCTGCATTGTTAGGAAGGGCCCATAAGTAATCATTTCCCTGTTAGTCTACACCTGTTGTTTACGAAGCATGTGACAAATAAAAACTGATTTGATTTGATTTGGTATACAGACTAGTGATGTAGGGGTGGACTCATAGTCCTTGCGGAACTGCGGGCCGGGCGGGTTTAGGGTCGTGAAATATTGTGTTGATGAAGGGCGGGTGGGTGGGTGGCAGTCGGGTTGAATAAATAGAAAAATATACATGAAACATTTAGGTTTTTCTTTCGTTATATTTAGGCATTAGCGCTTAAACCTAAGCTTTAGGGTCTAACGTTACACACGCCAAATAGCCTACACGCCAATCGCCAAATGCTTTTGGGAATGGGCAGAAAAAGGTAATGTCGATCCACTGAGGCAAAAAGGACAATGTCTGAGTTTAATTCAATAAGTGAAAAGCTGCTAAATGGAGAGCTGAAAATAAAGAGAAAGGAGGGCCAGAAAAGTCATGTTTGGGAAAGATTTGGTGAAGTGGTAAAAGAGGATGATAGCAGTGCCTATGTTATGTGACTTCAAATAGGTCTATGGCAAGTCAAGTGAACTGTAGCCTACTGTTCACATGGGTTAAATGGAAACAGAAATCTGGACACTGACTGTAGGTCTATAACCTCTTACAGTCTTAATATTAACAAATGTACATTTTGACTCAGGAACAGGAGTGGAGAAACATGATTTATTTCTTTCAGCATCTTGAGAGAATACGAATGTGCAGTTAGGGACCGTCTATAAAGGTGTTATATTTATCAGCATCATAAAATCTGATAGTATTTCATAATTATTACTAAAAGTAAGTTAGATGTGGAGAACATTGAACACCCACAAAATAGTTTATCCTTTCAAAGGAAATATGTTTTTGATAGCGAAATACAACAATGTGGATTGGTCAAGTTGAACAATTTGGCTACTTCAGACAAAAAATGACATTTCAAATGTATATACCATTAGACAATGCTTTTGATCCATTTTGATGTGATTTTAATATAGTTTCACAATTGTCTTACCACAAACTGAACTTTTACACATGAAAATAATACTATTGTGTTTAGGCTGCTACGGATAATACCTTAGTTGTCCTATACAAAGAGACCATATCCATATTTAGGTAGAGGTGTATGTAGTAGTGGCATCTCTAGATGAAACCCTAACTATGACACCCTACAGATAACACCCTAAAGATAACACCCTAAAGATAACACCCTACAGATAACACCCTACAGATAACACCCTACAGATAACACCCTAAAGATAACACCCTACAGATAACACCCTACAGATAACACCCTAAAGATAACACCCTAAAGATAACACCCTACAGATAACACCCTACAGATAACACCCTAAAGATAACACCCTACAGATAACACCCTACAGATAACACCCCACAGATAACACCCTACAGATAACACCCTACAGATAACACCCTAAAGATAACACCCTACAGATAACCCTACTGATAACACCCTAAAGATAACACCCTAAAGATAACACCCTACAGATAACACCCTACAGATAACACCCTAAAGATAACACCCTACAGATAACACCCTACAGATAACACCCTAAAGATAACACCCTAAAGATAACATCCTAAAGATGACACCCTAAAGATAACACCCTACAGATAACACCCTAAAGATAACACCCTAACAATCATTGTAACGATAAGGACCTTTAAACATTTCAGTTTTTAAAGTATCATTGAGATTTCTATCCTAATGGGATATGGATGAATAAAGGGTATATGAAAAATAAGAAATTGTTTTCAGAGATGTAGCTTAGTTATTAAAGCCCATAGTAGCATGCTTCATAACTTCTTATAAATGTATGAGCAGGTATGCACTTTAATAGTGTCTTATAAGGCTTAAGATTAATCTAACTCTGGATGAAAGTCCCGTCTCCCCCAGCTCCTGAAAACCCGTCATCAGTAACCAGATCAAATCCAATTTTATTGGTCACATTCGCCGAATACAACAGGTGTAGACTTTACAGTGAAATGCTTACTTACGAGCCCATTCCCAAAAGTGCAGAGTTAAAAAGTAAGACAAATATTTGCTAAACAAAAAAGGAAATAGTAACACAAACATTATGTACAAAAAACATTAAGATCAGCACAAAACAATACACAAAATAGCACAATTGGCCATTTTAATACCATACAGTTGCCCAACGAGGTCAAGTCTGCCATCTCATACTGTACAGAAGACAATGGTGGAAACACCCATTGAAAAACCCATTGAAAAACCCATTGAAAAACCCATTAAAACTGCATTGGTGACGAAACATAAAGCAGGAAGCTGGCTAAACAAGTTTTTTCCTCGCAGCTGTTGTAAAACATCACTCCTTTTTTAAATAAAAACATTTAGCATACAGGGCATTATACAGCCTTGGTCATAATGCCCTATGCATGTACAGTATATGTCATTACATTTTACATTTACATTTACGTCATTTAGCAGACGCTCTTTTCCAGAGCGACTTACAAATAGGTGCATTCACCTTATAGCCAGTGGGATAACCACTTTACAATGTTTTTTTTTTTTTATTGTTTTTTTTTTTGGGGGGGGGTTGGAGTAAAGGGGGGGGGGGGGGGTAGAAGGATTACTTTATCCTATCCCAGGTATTTCTTAAAGAGGTGGGGTTTCAAATGTCTCCGGAAGGTGGTGAGTGACTCCGCTGTCCTGGCGTCGTGAGGGAGCTTGTTCCACCATTGGGGTGCCAGAGCAGCGAACAGTTTTGACTGGGCTGAGCGGGAACTATGCTTCCGCAGAGGTAGGGGAGCCAGCAGGCCAGAGGTGGATGAACGCAGTGCCCTCGTTTGGGTGTAGGGACTGATCAGAGCCTGAAGGTACGGAGGTGCCGTTCCCCTCACAGCTCCGTAGGCAAGCACCATGGTCTTGTAGCAGATGCGAGCTTCAACTGGAAGCCAGTGGAGTGTGCGGAGGAACGGGGTGACGTGAGAGAACTTGGGAAGGTTGAACACCAGACGGGCTGCGGCATTCTGGATGAGTTGTAGGGGTTTAATGGCACAGGCAGGGAGCCCAGCCAACAGCGAGTTGCAGTAATCCAGACGGGAGATGACAAGTGCCTGGATTAGGACTTGTGCCGCTTCCTGTGTAAGGCAGGGTCGTACTCTCCGAATGTTGTAGAGCATGAACCTACAGGATCGGGTCACCGCCTTGATGTTAGCGGAGAACGACAGGGTGTTGTCCAGGGTCACGCCAAGGCTCTTCGCACTCTGGGAGGAGGACACAACGGAGTTGTCAACCGTGATGGCGAGATCATGGAATGGGCAGTCCTTCCCCGGGAGGAAGAGCAGCTCCGTCTTGCCGAGGTTCAGCTTGAGGTGGTGATCCGTCATCCATACTGATATGTCTGCCAGACATGCAGAGATGCGATTCGCCACCTGGTTATCAGAAGGGGGAAAGGAGAAGATTAGTTGTGTGTCGTCAGCGTAGCAATGATAGGAGAGGCCATGTGAGGATATGACAGAGCCAAGTGACTTGGTGTATAGCGAGAATAGGAGAGGGCCTAGAACTGAGCCCTGGGGGACACCAGTGGTGAGAGCACGTGGTGCGGAGACAGCTTCTCGCCACGCCACTTGGTAGGAGCGACCGGTCAGGTAGGACGCAATCCAAGAGTGAGCCGCGCCGGAGATGCCCAGCTCGGAGAGGGTGGAGAGGAGGATCTGATGGTTCACAGTATCAAAGGCAGCAGACAGGTCTAGAAGGACAAGAGCAGAGGAGAGAGAGTTAGCTTTAGCAGTGCGGAGAGCCTCTGTGACACAGAGAAGAGCAGTCTCAGTTGAATGACCAGTCTTGAAACCTGACTGGTTTGGATCAAGAAGGTCATTCTGAGAGAGATAGCAAGAGAGTTGGCTAAAGACGGCACGCTCAATAGTTTTGGAGAGAAAAGGAAGAAGGGATACTGGTCTGTAGTTGTTGACATCAGAGGGATCGAGTGTTGGTTTTTTGAGAAGGGGTGCAACTCTCGCTCTCTTGAAGACGGAAGGGACATAGCCAGCGGTCAAGGATGAGTTGATCAGCGAGGTGAGGTAAGGGAGAAGGTCACCGGAGATGGTCTGGAGAAGAGAGGAGGGGATAGGGTCAAGCGGGCAGGTTGTTGGGCGGCCTGCCGTCACAAGTCGCAAGATTTTATCTGGAGAGAGAGGGGAGAAAGAAGTCAAAGCATAGGGTAGGGCAGTGTGAGCAGGACCAGCAGTGTCATTTGACTTAACAAACGAGGATCGGATGTCGTCAACCTTCTTTTCAAAATGGTTGACGACGTCATCCACAGAGAGGGAGGAGGGAGGGGGGGGGGGGGGGGATTCAGCAGGGAGGAGAATGTGGCAAAGAGCTTCCTAGGGTTAGAGGTGGATGCTTGGAATTTAGAGTGGTAGAAAGTGGCCTTAGCAGCAGAAACAGATGAAGAAAATGTAGAGAGGAGGGAGTGAAAAGATGCCAGGTCTGCAGGGAGTCTAGTTTTCTTCCATTTCCGCTCAGCTGCCCGGAGCTCTGTTCTGTGAGCTCGCAATGAGTCATCAAGCCACGAAGCTGGAGGGGAGGACCGAGCCGGCCGGGGGGATAGGGGACATAGAGAGTCAAAGGATGCAGAAAGGGAGGAGAGGAGGGTTGAGGAGGCAGAATCAGGAGATTGGAGGGAGAAGGATTGAGCAGAGGGAAGAGATGATAGGATGGAAGAGGAGAGAGTAGCGGGAGAGAGAGAGCGAAGGTTGCGATGGCGCATTACCATCTGTGTAGGGGCAGAGTGAGTAGTGTTGGAGGAGAGGGAGAGAGAAAAGGATACAAAGTAGTGGTCGGAGACTTGGAGGGGAGTTGCAGTGAGATTAGTAGAAGAACAGCATCTAGTAAAGATGAGGTCAAGCGTATTGCCTGCCTTGTGAGTAGGGGGGGATGGTGAGAGGGTGAGGTCAAAAGAGGAGAGGAGTGGAAAGAAGGAGGCAGAGAGAAATGAGTCAAATGTAGACGTAGGGAGGTTGAAATCCCCCAGAACTGTGAGGGGTGAGCCATCCTCAGGAAAGGAACTTATCAAGGCGTCAAGCTCATTGATGAACTCTCCAAGGGAACCTGGAGGGCGATAGATGACAAGGATATTAAGCTTAAATGGGCTAGTGACTGTGACAGCATGGAATTCAAATGAGGAGATAGACAGATGGGTCAGGGGAAAAATTTAGAATGTCCACTTGAGAGAGATGAGGATTCCTGTGCCACCACCCCGCTGACCAGATGCTCTCGGGGTATGCGAGAACACATGGTCAGACGAGGAGAGAGCAGCAGGAGTAGCAGTGTTTTCAGTGGTAATCCATGTTTCCGTCAGCGCCAAGAAGTCGAGGGACTGGAGGGTAGCATAGGCTGGGATGAAGTCTGCCTTGTTGGCAGCAGAACGGCAGTTCCAGAGGCTGCCTGAGACCTGGAACTCCACATGGGTCGTGCGTGCAGGGAACACCAGGTTAGAGAGGCAGCAGCCACGCGGTGTGAGGCGTTTGTGTAGCCTGTGCGGAGAGGAGAGAACAGGGATAGGCAGAGGCATAGTTGACAGGCTGCAGCAGATGGCTACAATAATGCAGAGGAGATCGGAATAAAATTAACTAAACATCTGGGAAAGGAGAGAGCCACAACTCCCAAATATAACTCTCCCAACTTCCACCTCAGAAACTATAATTGTTGTAAACTACAGCGGTTCAATGTTTTCTAGGAATAGACTAACCTAGTTTATTCAGCTAGTTAACTAGGTGCAGTATTATTCCGTGAAAAACGTCCGGGCACCTCGTCATAACACACGGCACGAACACACAGAGAGAGCCAAACTAACGTTAACTAGTCACCCATGTCCCGAATTCCTTGAGCGACTCGGGCTATCAATATGTAAAAAACAAAACACAAGTGTAGGTTATGACTTACCCCTAGCAGCTACTATTAGCTAGCCAAGTGCAAAGCTAGCCACTGAATTGACTCAGCCAGTTCGCGTCTGTTCGCTCGGTCGTTCCAGCTATTGTTTACAAGTAGCTATCCAGGTTGCAACAAGCTTGCTAATTTTCAAGCACAGTAGCCACTTGCTACCTAACGTTAACGGTTCAGACAATGAGGTTAGAAAACAGCTGAATGGTAGGCAATTATTGTATGTGATTATTGTAGGCAGCCAGCTGGCGTAATTACAGGCACTCTCAGGCGTGAAACAACTATACCGTTGCTAATAACTAGTTAGTTAGCTAGCTAGAATAGTTAGCAAACTAGCTAGCCATTGCTTTCAGACAAAGAAGAACCTCTCCTTTCACGGCACGAATACATAGAGAGAGCCAAACTAACGTTAACTAGTCACCCATGTCCCGAATTCCTTGAGCGACTCGGGCTATCAATATGTAAAAAATCAAAACACAAGTGTAGGTTATGACTTACCCCTAGCAGCTACTGTTAGCTAGCCAAGTGCAAAGCTAGCCACTGAATTGACTCAGCCAGTTCGCGTCTGTTCGCTCGGTCGTTCCAGCTATTGTTTACAAGTAGCTATCCAGGTTGCAACAAGCTTGCTAATTTTCAAGCGCAGTAGCCACTTGCTACCTAACGTTAACGGTTCAGACAATGAGGTTAGAACACAGCTGAATGGTAGGCAATTATTGTATGTAATTATTGTAGGCAGCCAGCTGGCGTAATTATAGGCACTCTCAGGCGTGAAACAACTATACCGTTGCTAATAGCTACTCGCCAGCTAGTCCAGGTGGTGAGTTAGCTAGCTAGCTAGCTTCGTGCTACACCCGGCACCGCCGAATACAATACTTAACCTACAATAATTACATACAATAACTACCTACAACAACCCACGATACCTACCTACAATACCTAACTACAATCAAAATACATAGTTTTAAGCCTTACTCGACAAAGCCAAGCTATGTATAAAGCCAAGCTTACCCGACGACCTCCTCCTCCTCCTGCTGTGGAGAATTTATGCTTACAATCATTAGATGTTAATGAGCAGTTATTAGGACCTACGAAGTGCGTTATAATGCATTATGTATAGCTCGTAAAGTGCTATGTATTGCGTTATGAAACAAGTATTCACACGCGTTACCAATCCTTTCAGTGCTGCAATGACTGAGCTCTAGTTTCATTTTCCTCATGTGACATTTCAAAGAGGAATCAGTGTTGTTTTGTCCGAAGAGTTGACCAGAGAATAAAGAGTTGACCAGAGAATAAGGAGTTGACCAGAGAATAAAGAGTTGACCAGAGAATAAAGAATTGACCAGAGAATAAAGAGTTGACCAGAGAATAAAGAGTTGACCAGAGAATAAGGAGTTGACCAGAGAATAAAGAGTTGACCAGAGAATAAAGAGTTGACCAGAGAATAAAGAGTTGACCAGAGAATAAAGTAAAAACCGTTCAGTTAGATAACAGTTTAGACATGGACTTGTACCCTTATTTGTTAATGTTGTGTGTATAGGGCCATAGATTAAAATGCCATATGTTTAAACAGACAGTAATATGGAACAGAGAATATATAGCCCAGACCCTACTAATCAATAGACATGTTTAATGCTAATTATCAGGAACGCCCAGGTATTGATCGCCTGCTTCTCACAGAACCCACTCCAGGTGGACACACACACACACACATACACACACAGGCTGAGCCAGATACACACACAGGCATGCACATAGACAGACGAAACACACAAACACACTCCAACCCATCACATCGTTAATCTGAGAATGAGCTTGTTTGACTGGCTGGGTTGAGGAGGGGGTGAGATCAGAACAGCCTGTTTGTAGATCAGCCCTTGTAGTTATTGATCACTTGGCCCTGTGAAGGACGAGGTCACAGGGTCGTCTGTCACAGCACTGGACGTTGTGACAGAGGGAACAGACACTTCAAAGGGAATGGACATACTAGAAGCTGGACAGATGGACAGACCGAGCTGGGTAATGAGGGTTGGGGATGAGCGGGAAACAGAGAGAGAGAGATTGCGGTTTGGAATAACATTATTAGGCAGTATTTGATCATGTTGAAAAGAAGGCCATTGAGGTTAGAGATAGCTGACCGCTACAAAGACAGCTTGTCTCCTCAGTAGTGTGTGGAATACCGGGGTTTTAGGGGTTTCCTCTCGTCAGCTCTTCACAGTGATGTAATGAAGGGTAAACGTATGTAAATGCCTGCTTTGAGACAAGCATGGGGACTCGTCTTGATAAATCAATGCAATAATGTAGCCTAAATCAAGAGCTGGCCTATTTTTTTCCTTGATCGCGTAAAGGCAACTCTAAAAGCCCATGGAGGTTGGGAAATAAGAACAGGAGACTCACATGATTTTGAAAATAGTATTGCTATTATTTTCTATCGGTATCATGATGAAGATACTCTCACGCCTGCTCCCTAACAAAGTGGAGTGAGGGTAGGAAAGAGATGAAACGTGGAACAAAAAAGCATGAACTTCAATGCTGTAGTCAATTCTGTTCAACACCATTGTACCCTCCAAGCTCGTCATCAAGCTTAGTACTCTGGTCATTTTATTAGTCTTAGAATGTTTCTTAGGAAACGTCTAAACAAATCAATAAATGAATTTATTTTTGATGGTGTATATTCATTGAATTTATTAAAATAGACGCCCACCCACATCTGCACACCACTACTACCAATCGTCCCTGGGCATGCTGGCATGCGCACAAGACGTATAAAAGGCTTATGCAGGCAAGAATGTGGTAAAAATTGGGCTGTTTGTAAGGGGGTCATATGAAAAAGAAAAAATGTACAGGCAAAATACGGTAAATCCTATGTGAAAGCAGTATGTCTTTCTGTTTCATACCCTCTCTCTCCTTCTACCCCATCTCTCTGTCTCCCTTACCCTCTCTATCTCTCTCTTTCTGCCCCATCTCTCTGTCTCCCTTACCCTCTCTCTCTCTCTTTCTGCCCCATCTCTCTGTCTCCCTTACCCTCTCTATCTCTCTCTTTCTGACCCATCTCTCTGTCTCCCTTACCCTCTCTATCTCTCTCTTTCTGACCCATCTCTCTGTCTCCCTTACCCTCTCTCTCTCTCTTTCTGCCACATCTCTCTGTCTCCCTTACCCTCTCTCTCTCTCTTTCTGCCCCATCTCTCTGTCTCCCTTACCATCTCTATCTCTCTCTTTCTGACCCATCTCTCTGTCTCCCTTACCCTCTCTATCTCTCTCTTTCTGACCCATCTCTCTGTCTCCCTTACCCTCTCTCTCTCTCTCTTTCTGCCACATCTCTCTGTCTCCCTTACCCTCTCTCTCTCTCTCTTTCTGCCCCATCTCTCTGTCTCCCTTACCCTCTCTCTCTCTCTTTCTGACCCATCTCTCTGTCTCCCTTACCCTCTCTCTCTCTCTCTTTCTGCCCCATCTCTCTGTCTCCCTTACCCTCTCTCTCTCTCTCTTTCTGCCCCATCTCTCTGTCTCCCTTACCCTCTCTCTCTCTCTCTTTCTGACCTCTCTCCCTACCCTATTTCTCTCCCTCTCTCTGTTTCTCTCTCTTTCTGCAATCTCTCTCTTTCTGCCCTCTCTCTCTCCCTTTCTCTCTCTTTCTGACCTCTCTCCCTACCCTATTTCTCTCCCTCTCTCCCTTTCTCTCTCTTTCTGCAATCTCTCTCTCTCTTTCTGCCCCCCTCTCTCTCTCTCTCTCTTCTCTCTCTCTCTCTCTCTCTCTCTCTCTCTCTCTCTCTCTCTCTCTCTCTCTCTCTCTCTCAATTCAATTCCATTCAAAGGGCTTTTTTGGCATGGGAAACATATGATTACATTGCCAAAGCAAATTGAATAGACAATAAACAAAAGGGAAATAAACAAGGGAAACATTAGTAAACATCACACTCACAAAAGTTTTAAAAGAATATAGACATTTCAAATGTTCTATTATTGGCTATGTCCAGTGTTGTAACAATGTATGTAAGTATGAAATGTAAAATAAATAAACAGATAAATATAGGTTGTATTTAAAATGTTGTTTGGGCTCCACTGGTTGCCCTTTTCTCAAGGCAATGGGCCTTGAGAAACAATGTTTGATTTGTTTTCAAATTCTTTGTGGGTCTCTCTCTGTCACCCTCTCTCTCACCCCCCCCCCCCCCCCCCCCCCCCCACCCCCCCCTCTCTCTCTCTCTCTCAATTTCAATTTAAGGGCTTTGTTGCCATGGGAAACGTATGTTAACATTGCCAAAGCAAGTGAAGTAGATAGTAAACAAAAGTGAACTAAACAATAAATATTAACAGTAAACATTACACAGAAGTTTCAGAAGAATAAAGACATTTCAAATGTCATATTATGTATATATATACAGTGTTGATGTGCAAATAGTCTTTTTTATGGAAGGTTAGGGAATTGCTTCCTTTTAAATGATTATAGAATTTAACAGCTCTTTTCTGGATTTTGATCATTAGCGGGTATCGGCTAATGTCTCAATTTGGTGTTTGTCCCATTTTGTGAATTATTGGTTGGTGAGCGGACCCCAGACCTCACACCCATAAAGGACAATGGGTTCTATAACTGATTCAAGTATCTTTAGCCATATCCTAATTGGTATGTCAAATGTTATGTTCCTTTTGATGTCATAGAAGGCCCTTCTTGCCTTGTCTTTCGGGTCGTTCACAGCTTTGTGGAAGTTACCTGTGGCGCTGATGTTTAGGCCGATGTATGTATAGTTTTTTGTGTGCTCTAGGGCAACGGTGGCTAGATGGAATTTGTATTTGTGGTCCTGGCAACTGGACCTTTTTTGGAACACCATTATTTTTGTCTTTCTGAGATTTACTGTCAGGGCCCAGGTCTGACAGAATCTGTGCAGAACATCTAAGTGCTGCTGTAGGCTCTCCTTGGTTGGTGACAGAAGCACCAGATCATCAGCACACAGTAGACATTTGACTTCAGATTCTAGTAGGGTGAGACCAGGTGCTGCAGACTGTTCTAGTGCCCTCGCCAATTCGTTGATATATATGTTGAAGAGGGTGGGGCTTAAACTGCATCCCTGTCTCACCCCACGGCCCTGTGGAAAGAAATGTGTGTGTTTTTTGCCTATTTTAACCGCACTCTTGTTGTTTATGTACATGAATTTTATAATGTCTTATGTTTTTCCCCCAACCCCACTTTCCATCCATTTGTATAGCAGACCCTCATGCCAAATTGAGTCAAACGTTTTTTTGAAATCAACAAAGCATGAGAAGACTTTGCCTTTGTTTTGTTTTGTTTGTCAATTATGGTGTGCAGGGTGAATACGTGGTC
Source organism: Coregonus lavaretus (assembly GCF_964263955.1). Classification (NCBI taxonomy): domain Eukaryota; kingdom Metazoa; phylum Chordata; class Actinopteri; order Salmoniformes; family Salmonidae; genus Coregonus; species Coregonus lavaretus. Next base: position 54,062 of record NW_028165164.1, read on the forward strand.
TGTCGTACAATAATTTAGTAAAAAGCCAATTTGACATTTGCTCAGTACATTGTTTTCACTGAGGAAATGAACCAGTCTGTTGTTAATGATAATGCAGAGGATTTTCCCAAGATTGCTGTTGACGCATATCCCATGGTAGTTATTGGGTTCAAATTTGTCTCCACTTTTGTGGATTGGGGTGATCAGTCATTGGTTCCAAATATTGGGGAAGATGCCAGAGCTAAGGATGATGTTAAAGAGTTTAAGTATAGCCAATTGGAATTTGTGGTCTGTATATTTTATCATTTCATTGAGGATACCATCAACACCACAGGCCTTTTTGGATTGGAGGGTTTGTATTTTGTCCTTTAGTTCATTCAATGTAATTGGAGAATCCAGTGGGTTCTGGTAGTCTTTAATAGTTGATTCTAAGATTTGCATTTTTTTTTTGCTGTTTGTTCTTTGTTATAGAGCCAAAAAGAAGTGGTTTACCCATACATCTCCATTTTGGATAGATAGCTCTTCGTGTTGTTGTTTGTTTAGTGTTTTCCAATTTTCACATAAGTGGTTAGAGTCTATGGATTCTTCAATTACATTGAGCTGATTTCTGACATGCTGTTCCTTCTTTTTCCATAGTGTATTTCTGTATTGTTTTAGTGATTCACCATAGTGAAGGCGTAGGCTCAGATTTTCTAGGTCTCTATGTTTTTGGTTGTATATGTTTCTCAATATATTTCTTAGGTTTTTGCAGTCTTCATCAAACCATTTGTCATTGTTGTTACTTTTCTTCGGTTTTCTGTTAGAGATTTTTAGATTTAATAGGGAAGCTGAGATGTCAAATAAACTGTTTAGGTTTTCTACTTCCAAGTTTATACCTTCACTATTACAGTGGAACGTTTTGTCCAGGAAGTTGTCTAAAAGGGATTGAATTTGTTGTTGCCTAATTGTTTTTTGGTAGGTTTTGACACTACTTTCCTTCCATCTATAGCATTTCTTAATATTATTCAGTTCCTTTGGCTTTGATGCCTCATGATTGAGTATTGTCCTGTTCAATTAGACTGTGATTTTGCTGTGGTCTGATAGGGGTGTTAGTGGGCTGACTGTGAACGCTCTGAGCTAAAGGGTAGAGCTGCCGCTTTCAAGGAGCGGGACTCTAACCCGGAAGCTTATAAGAAATCCCGCTATGCCCTCCGACGAACCATCAAACAGGCAAAGAGTCATTACAGGACTAAGATTTAATCGTACAATACCGGCTCTGACGCTCGTCGGATGTGGCAGGGCTTGAAAACGATTACAGACTACAAAGGGAAGCACAGCCGCGAACTGCCCAGTGACACAAGCCTACCAGACGAGCTAAATCACTTCTATGCTCGCTTTGAGGCAAGCAACCCTGAAGCATGCATGAGCGCACCAGCTGTTCCGGATGACTATGTGATCACGCTCTCCATAGCCGATGTGAGTAAGCCCTTTAAGCAGGTCAACATTCACAAGGCCGCAGGGCCAGACGGATTACCAGGACGTGTACTCCGAGCATGTGCTGACCAACTGGCAAGTGTCTTCAATGACATTTTCAACATGTCCCTGACTGAGTCTGTAAAACCACATGTTTCAAGCAGACCACCATAGTCCCTGTGCCCAAGGACACTAAGATAACCTGCCTAAATGACTACCGACCCGTAGCACTCACGTCTGTAGCTATGACGTGCTTTGAAAGGCTGGTCATGGCTCACATCAACACCATTATCACAGAAACCCTAGACCCACTCCAATTTGCATACCGCCCCAACAGATCCACAGATGATGCAATCTCTATTGCACTCCACACTGCCCTTTCCCATCTGGACAAGAGGCACACCTACGTGAGAATGCTATTCATTGACTACAGCTCAGCGTTCAACACCATAGTGCCCTCAAAGCTCATCACAAAGCTAAGGATCCTGGGACTAAACACCTCCCTCTGCAACTGGATCCTGGACTTCTTGACGGGCCGCCCCCAGGTGGTAATGGAAGGTAACAACACGTCTGCCACGCTGATCCTCAACACGGGGACCCCTCAGGGGTGCGTGCTCAGTCCCCTCCTGTACTCCCTGTTTACCCATGACTGCATGGCCAGGCACGACTCCAACACCATCATTAAGTTTGCAGACGACACAACAGTGGTAGGCCTGATCACTGACAACGATGAGACAGCCTATAGGGAGGAGGTCAGAGACCTGGCCGTGTGGTGCCAGGATAACAACCTCTCCCTCAACGTGATCAAGACAAAGGAGATGATTGTGGACTACAGGGGAAAAAAGAGGACTGAGCACACCCCCATTCTCATCAACGGGGCTGTAGTGGAACAGGTTGAGAGCTTCAAGTTCCTTGGTGTCCACATCACCAACGAACTATCATGGTCCAAACACACCAAGACAGTCGTGAAGAGGGCACGACAAAACCTATTCCCCCTCAGGAGACTGAAAAGACTTGGCATGGGTCCTCAGATCCTCAAAAGGTTATACAGCTGCACCATTGAGAGCATCCTGACTGGTTGCATCACCGCCTGGTATGGCAACTGCTTGGCCTCCGACCGCAAGGCACTACAGAGGGTAGTGCGTACGGCCCAGTACATCACTGGGGCCAAACTTCCTGCCATACAGGACCTCTATATCAGGCGGTGTCAGAGGAAGGCCCTAAAAATTATCAAAGACTCAAGCCACCCTAGTCATAGACTGTTCTCTCTGCTACCGCACGGCAAGCGGTACTGGAGCGCCAAGTCTAGGTCCAAAAGGCTTCTCAACAGCTTCTACCCCCAAGCCATAAGACTCCTGAACAGCTAATCATGGCTACCCGGACTATTTGCACTGCCCCCCACCCCACCCCATCCCCCTCTTTTACGCTGCTGCTACTCTGTTTACTATTTACAGTGAGGGAAAAAAGTATTTGATCCCCTGCTGATTTTGTACGTTTGCCCACTGACAAAGAAATGATCAGTCTATCAATTTAATGGTAGGTTTATTTGAACAGTGAGAGACAGAAGAACAACAAAAAAATCCAGAAGAACGCATGTCAAAAATGTTATAAATTGATTTGCATTTTAATGAGGGAAATAAGTATTTGACCCCCTCTCAATCAGAAAGATTTTTGTCTCCCAGGTGTCTTTTATACAGGTAACGAGCTGAGATTAGGAGCACACTCTTAAAGAGAGTGCTCCTAATCTCAGTTTGTTACCTGTATAAAAGACACCTGTCCACAGAAGTGATCAATCAGATTCCAAACTCTCCACCATGGCCAAGACCAAAGAGCTCTCCAAGGATGTCAGGGACAAGATTGTAGACCTACACAAGGCTGGAATGGGCTACAAGACCATCGCCAAGCAGCTTGGTGAGAAGGTGACAACAGTTGGTGCGATTATTCGCAAATGGAAGAAACACAAAAGAACTGTCAATCTCCCTCGGCCTGGGGCTCCATGCAAGATCTCACTTCATGGAGTTGCAATGATCATGAGAACGGTGAGGAATCAGCCCAGAACTACACGGGAGGATCTTGTCAATGATCTCAAGGCAGCTGGGACCATAGTCACCAAGAAAACAATTGGTAACACACTAAGCCGTGAAGGACTGAAATCCTGCAGCGCCCGCAAGGTCCCCCTGCTCAAGAAAGCACATATACAGGCCCGTCTGAAGTTTGCCAATGAACATCTGAATGATTCAGAGGAGAACTGGGTGAAAGTGTTGTGGTCAGATGAGACCAAAATCGACCAAAATCGAGCTCTTTGGCATCAACTCAACTCGCCGTGTTTGGAGGAGGAGGAATGCTGCCCCTATGACCCCAAGAACACCATCCCCACCATCAAACATGGAGGTGGAAACATAATGCTTTGGGGGTGTTTTTCTGCTAAGGGGACAGGACAACTTCACTGCATCAAAGGGACGATGGACGGCGCCATGTACTGTCAAATCTTGGGTGAGAACCTCCTTCCCTCAGCCAGGGCATTGAAAATGGGTCATGGATGGGTATTCCAGCATGACAATAAACCAAAACACACGACCAAGGCAACAAAGGAGTGGCTCAAGAAGAAGCACATTAAGGTCCTGGAGTGGCCTAGCCAGTCTCCAGACCTTAATCCCATAGAAAATCTGTGGAGGGAGCTGAAGGTTCGAGTTGCCAAACGTCAGGCTCGAAACCTTAATGACTTGGAGAAGATCTGCAAAGAGGAGTGGGACAAAATTCGTCCTGAGATGTGTGCAAACCTGGTGGCCAACTACAAGAAACGTCTGACCTCTGTGATTGCCAACAAGGGTTTTGCCCTAAGTACTAAGTCATGTTTTGCAGAGGGGTCAAATACTTATTTCCCTCATTAAAATGCAAATCAATTTATAACATTTTTGACATGCGTTTTTCTGGATTTTTTTGTTGTTATTCTGTCTCTCACTGTTCAAATAAACCTACCATTAAAATTATAGACTGATCATGTCTTTGTCAGTGGGCAAACGTACAAAATCAGCAGGGGATCAAATACTTTTTTCCCTCACTGTATGCATAGTCACTTTAACTCTACCCACATGTACATATGACCTCAATTACCTCGACTAGCCGGTGCCCCCGCACATTGACTCTGTACCGGTACCCCCCTGTATATAGCCTCCCTACTGTTATTTTATTTTACTGCTGCCCTTTAGCTATTTGCTTTTATTTACTATTTTTCTTGAATGAACACTTTTTTCTTTTACATTTTTCTTTTTAAAAAACTGCATTGTTGGTTAAGGGCTTGTGAGCATTTCACTGTAATGTCTACACCTGCTGTACATGGCTCATGTGGCAAATCCATTTTGATTTGATTTGATTTGAGACTCTGGGTTGAGGTCAGTGATAAAGTAGTCTACAGTACTACTGCCAAGAGATGAGCTATAGGTGTACCTACCATAGGAGTCCCCTCGAAGCCTATCATTGATCATGTACATGCCCAGCGTGCGACAGAACTGCAGGAGTTGTGACCCGTTTTTGTTGGTTATGTTGTCGTAGTTGTGCCTAGGGGGGCATATGGGGGAGGGAATGCTGTCACCTCCAGGTAGTTGTTTGTCCCCCTGTGTGCTGAGGGTGTCTCTCTCTCTCTCTCTCTCTCCCTCTCTCTCTCTCTCTCTCGCTCTCTCTTTCTGACATCTCTCTACCCTATTTCTCTCCCTTTCTCCCTCTCTCTCTATTTCTGCAATCTCTCTCTCTTTCTTCCCTCTCTCTCTCCCCTCTCACTCTCCAACTCTCTCTCTCTCACCCTTTCTCTCTCTCGCTGCTCTTCTGTATAGGGGGAAGTCTGAAGTCTATATCAAAGGCATTAGTGTCAGAGGAAGGCGTCATTTGATTAATCTGTGTGCTTGCGGTTGCGCAATCACAGTCAGATATGCCCATCAAATGTTCTTGAAACGTTCTTGATAGGTTCATGAAACATTCTTGAAACGTTCTTGAAACGCTCTTGATAGGTTCTTGAAATGTTCTTTATTGGTTCTTGCTTGGTTCTTGAAACGCTCTTGAAATGCTCTTGAAACATTCTTGATAGGTTCTTTGGCAGCTTCTAGACAACAAAAATGTCACACACACACTAGTTTGTCAGTTTCTCAGTTTCTCAGTTGTGTTGTTTGATCTCCCTCAATCAAAACAGAATTCAAACTCCTCTGAAAAGTATTGAACACCTTCTCACAAAACCGGTACATTTCCCACCCAAAAAAATTTCACTATTCAATCAAGCACACATTCAAACATACACATGCATGCACACACACTCATGCACACTCCTACACACACATACATTCTCTCTCTCTCTCTCTCTCTCTCTCTCTCTCTCTCTCTCTCTCTCTCTCTCTCTCTCTCTCTCTCTCTCTCTCTCTCTCTCTCACACACAAACACACACACACCCCTCCACCCCCTCCACACACACACACCCCTCCACACACACACACACACCCCTCCACCCCCTCTACACACACACCCCCTCCACACACACACACCCCTCCATCCCCTCCACACTCAGAGGACACAGGGTGCTTTCTTGACATCTTGTAGACTTTGTTATGTCAGTGTCAGTTTTGACTTTCCTCCTCCAAGGGGCTTCCAGCCAACCAGGCTACCATCTAGCCCTCCGCTGACCGCGCTCGCCCAGCGGTGCCGAAGGTGACTTCCTGTCAAACAGCTGCGGCCTTGTTCAGGCCTAACGACTGCCAGCAGCGCCATAATCTCCCATGACTCTTTCCACTCTCCCCCTCTCTAACAAATAAGACAAGGTGATTGTTTGGATTTAGGCTTCTCTGGCTGGCTCCACTATATGGACTGTGCTTGTGACTGTGTGTGTGACTGTGTTTGTGACTGTGTGTGAAACTGTGTGTGTAACTATGTTTGTGACTGTGTGTGTGACTGTGTGTGTGACTGTGTGTGTCTGTGTGAATCACCGTGTCTAGGAAGAATTGGTCTTTTGGAAGGAGAAATTGGTAAAGCGGTGTGGTTCTGAGATGTTCTCCTGGTTAAAGTGGTCAGCTGTCACTGGGTTAACCTCCGGGGAGATGCAGTGTGTGTTTGTGCGTGTGTCTGTATTCATGAGTAAAGTAAATGGGTGCACACACAGCTCATTAGGTAATCCTGAGGTCATCATCTGGATGGATCAGGGCCGCCCAACACTCAATTCCTTGGTCCTTATTTTCACCTTTCACTCTGTTCTGTTTCTCCTCTGACTCCTCGGGACCCCCGCCGAGGTCACTTGAGGTCATTAGGGGTCACGTGAGATCACTAGGGGTCAGGCCAGGTCCGAGGGCGCTGATAGGACATTGATGGCTGCTTATAGGAGGAACTAATGGTGAGTAAAATCAGCCCTGGCTTCTACGCCCCGAGGGGTCGGCCACCCCCTCCACGGCCTGCTGAGAAGGCGACTGGAGGACAGACCTCTTGCTAGACTACATTTAGAGGGATCAGAGGGCGAGGAAGACAGAGAGGGAGGACGTAAATGTAGGTAGTCGGTTAAACTCAGAATTTCAAGGATTTTGACACATTTTCCCCACTTGTCTACCTTTGGTTATAGCTAATTTGGTGTTCCTTTATTATACCGACAATTTCAAACCAATATGCACAGGATATACTCTAGGCTGCGATTGGCGTAGATAGCATATACTGAGGGATTTGATTGGACAGGACAGCTGACCGTGATGAACATGGATGTAAGCCTCCCACCAATGACGACACATCCATTCTCCTTGAAACTGGAATAATTTATAAATTGCATTGTGCATTGTTTGATGTTATTTATTCCACGTTTTACTACCATGTAGCTACATATAAATTAAGAATGAGTAAATGTTACACAATCCTAAGAGGAAAAGGGGAAAGGGGTTACCTTGTCAGTTGTACAACTGAAAGCATTCAACTGGTTAGAGGAATGTCATGTTTCTATTGAACATTTGTGTTACTTTACTTGTTTTATATTATATTTGATTTTAGATTTTGTTTTATGAAACTGTACATGCCAGGCTCACTTCGGAAAGAGACCCTGGTCTCAATGGTGGCTCCCTTCTTAAATGAAGGTTCAAAATATATATAGTACAGTATACACTATATATCCAAAAGAATGTGGACACCCCATCAAATTAGTGGATTCTGCTATTTTTGCCACACCCGTTGCTGACAGGTGTATAAAATCGAGTACACAGCCATGCAATCTCCATAGACAAACATTGGCAGTAGAATGGGCTTACTGAAGAGCTCAGTGACTTTCAACGTGGCACCGTCACAGGATGCCACCTTTCCAACAAGTCAGTTCGTCAAATTTCTGCCCTGCTAGAGCTGCCCCGGTCAACTGTAAGTGCTGTTATTGTGAAGTGGAAACGTCTAGGGGCAACAACGGCTCAGCCGCGAAGTGGTAGGCCACACAAGCTTACAGAACGGGACCGCCGAGTGCTTAAGCGCGTAGCGCGTAAAAATCGTCTGTCCTCGGTTGCAACACTACCGAATTCCAAACTGCCTCTGGAAGCAACGTCAGCACAAGAACTGTTCGTCAGGAGCTTCATGAAATGGGTTTCCATGGCCGAGCAGCCACATATAAGCCTATGATCACCATGCGCAATGCCAAGCGTCAGCTGGAGTGGTGTAAAGCTTGCCGCCATTGGACTCTGGAGCAGTTGAAACGCTTTCTCTGGAGTTATGAATCATGATTCACCATTCTGGCAGTCCGACGGACGAATCTGGGTTTTATGGATACCAGGAGAATGCCACCTGCCCGAATGCATAGTTCCAACTGTAAAGTTTGGTGGAGGAGGAATAATGGTCTGGGGCTGTTTTTCATGGTTAGGGCTTGGCCCCTTAGTTCCAGTGAAGGGAAATCTTAACGCTACATCATACAATGACATTCTAGATGATTCTGTGCTTCCAACTTTGTGGCAACAGTTTGGGGAAGGCCCTTTCTTGTTTCAATGCCCCCATGCACAAAGCGAGGTCCATACAGAAATGATTTGTTGAGAACTTGACTGGCCTGCACAGAGCCCTGACCTCAACCCCATCTAACACCTTTGGGATTAATTGGAATGCCGACTGCGAGCCAGGCCTAATCGCCCAACATCAGTGCTCAACCTCACTAATGCTCTTGTGGCTGAATGGAAGCAAGTCCCCGCAGCAATGTTCCAACATCTAGTGGAAAGCCTTCGCAGAAGAGTGGAGGCTGTTATAGCAGCAAAGGGGGGACCAACTCCATATTAATGCCCATTATTCTGGAATGAGATGGTTGACGAGCAGGTGTCCACATACTTTTGGTCATGTAGTGTATATTCATTATTGATGATATCATTGTTGGTAAGAGAGTCGAGTTTATCTCTTCTTACATTTTTTTTTTTCTTCTTTTGAATCTTTTTGTTGCACAAGACTGTTGGAAAACCACTCCGCCAAGTCCCCCTCCTAGCCTTTCCACGTGGGCATAATGACTGTGTCTGAAATGACTAGAGCTCTGGTCAAAGTGTAGTGCACTATATAGGAAATAGGGTGCCATTTCAGACACAGCCAATATAACTTACAACAGACACCTTGCAGCAGCCCTCCTCCACCCACCCCCTCTCCCCCTAAACTTAAAAAGCAACATGGAATCTGAGAGCTATGAACAGCCGTATCCTGAACAGAAGGAACCCTCCAATACCACCCCCCACCCCCCCCATCCCCCTTTTCCTCGATTGATATTGTACAAGTTCTGAACAGACAACGCAAACCACTATCTTCCCTCCACCCCCTCCCCATCCCCCGTTGTGTAGCGTGAGCTCTACCGACAGCTGAAGCGATTACATAAGCGTCCTCACACTACACTGCGGACTGCACCACCGTCACCACCACGGAGCCTGTCGCAGATGGCAGTGGTCCTATGGCCTACCCTCCCTCCTGCACCTGTGAATCATTTGGGCCAAAATTGTTTATTTAGCTTTTCTTGAGTGCTACCAGTGTTTCCTCTCCGTGTGTGTGTGTGTGTGCGCATTTGTATGTGTGTGTGTGTGTCCCTTAGGGCCACGCAGTGATTTAACACAATCACCGACAAAACAGGGCCAAATTAACCCAAAAGAACAACCCCCTCCTCTATCCTCCCACTGCTCCCCTCTTTTCCTTAGGCCCTCCTCTTCCATAAAACCACAAGCCACTTTAAGCTAATGGGGAGGTCGTTTGAATAAGGGAGCTGGTGTTTGTTGTTATTTTGCTGTGTTTCTGTTGGTTTGAAGAAAAACCTCTCTTACCCTCAGCCCCCAAAGTTTTTTGTTTTTTTGTTTTTTGCAGACGCTAAATAGGAACCTGCTATCTATTACATAAACAAAACTATAGTCAATCCAGGAACCAAATGTAAAGTATTTACTTAGCAGTGTACATCAAATGAATGAGGGGAAAATGTAATTATTTACAGAGTTGGAAAAAAATTTTTTTACCCATGATGCACTTGGGTTGTGGAGAAAATCAAGACTCATCAAACTCATTGTTTGGTTTTAATGGACAGACAGACAGCGAGACCAACTGACCGACAAATAAATATATTTTCTCTCTAGGAGAGAATGCATTCATACTAAAGCTGTGTGTGTGTCTGTGTGTGTGTGTGTGTTTGTGTGCATGTGTGTGCGTCTGTGTGTGTCTGTGTGTGTGCGTGTTTGTGCGTTTGTGTGCGTGTGTGTGTGTGTGTGTGTGTCTGTGTGTGTGAGCTCCTTAGCTCATGTGAGACTTGTTCCACAAAAGGTTTTCATTACTTTGCCAAGACGTTTTCCCTACGTGCTCTAATTCCTAAACCAGACTAATTAACACACACACAGCGCCTCTAACCTGCTTTGTAACCCTCCGCTAATGAGGTGCACTCAATTAGCTAACGAGATAATGATCTTAACTAGTATGCTAATTAGCCACTCAAACAGGGTCATGATGTAATGGAATAACCCTGAAAAGATGTAGATATGCAGCCACCCCCGATTTGGCCTCTGTGGGGCGTGGCAGACATTTTTCAAAATGGCCACCGACTGTTACACAGTTTTTTGGCATAGACTTTGTTGAAATAGCAAAACATTATATTCAACTGCAAGTAGATAAACTAGTCCGTCATACTTTTGTTCATGAAACGAGTTGAGTAAAAGATAATGTGTGCCGGGCATAGTTCTTGTCTGACTGAAGCACAGCTTGAGAAAATCGTCCACAGCAATTGTGAACTATTCCAACTCAATGGCTGGGATATTTCCCCAGGTACAGCTGTAGTTAGTCGTATTTGCTAAAAAAAAATGAAATGCTCATGTAGAATGTGAACCCCGGTCTCCCGATTGGGAACCCAACATCTTAACGAGTAGACCCAGTAGACCAAAATAATATTCCATTGTGTGCTGAGGCTGGTTTGAAGTGGCAGGCAGGGCTACCTCCGCAACATGACTACTGTATTTCCCGCTGTACTCATTATATTATACTGTGTGTAACTGTTAAACCTTTTGTTTTTCAGGAGATCCGGCCAAGAAGTATAGGCCATTACTTTTTGTAGATTAAAGCTTTGTAAAATAGTGGTACAGTCTGGGGCCATTTCGTAAGATGGCTGCCATGGCTCCCAGGAGCCAAATCTGTGGTGTTTTTAGGCTACAGGGGCCATATCTAAATGTTTTAAGGCTACATAAATCTACCTCTGTGCCAAATGTGGTGTGTTTATTGTGTTACTGTCAATGGGCATTCAAAAAAATAGCTGCCACGCCACCCAGGGGCCAAATCTGGGTTGGCTCCATATCTAAATATTTTCAGGGTACATAAATCTACATCTCTGCCAAATGTGGTGCTTTTATAAAAAAGTTAACGACATGTGAGCTTAACCACCCCACTATATGATTCAGCGGAAAATCCTAAGGTTGCAAGCAGGCGTATTGGTTTGGTTTGGTATGCTGCAGTCACATTCCCTGTTACCCAAGCTCCGGCTGTTTCTCCCTGTAATCCCCAGAGCTTCTCCTGACTTCAGCTCCCTCATTAAACACTGATTACTGGGAAGTCCGCTGGGAACACGGTAATGGGAATGAGAATGGGAATTGATATGGGAATAGGAATACACACAATATGATGATACATCACACACACAAATGTAAATTCGAATAGCACCCCCCACCCCAACACAAACACACACACACACACATTTATCAAAGTGAATGTTATAAACACTGCAGGAGTTACAAGATGTGTGTGTGTGTGTGTATGTGTGTGTCAATATTGCTGTGATGCAAACACAGAGGGATCAGGATGAGATGACATACCTTGCCCTCACTGTGTAAATAAAGAATAAATACATCCTACACACACACACACACACACACACACACACACACCAGCCAGGTCACTCAAGATCCAAGGAGAAATTTAACGTCTGTCCAGGTACCCAGGACAGCGGGAGATGACTTCAAAACCTGCCACTAGGGACAACGGTGAGCACTATTATAAAATAAAATGAAATAAAATAAAATAAAATTGTATTTGCCACATGCGCCGAATACAACAGGTGTAGACATTACCGTGAAATGCTTACTTACAGCCCTTAACCGACAATGCATTAATTTTTTTATAAAAAATTAAAATAAAACAACAATAACAACAAAAAAGTGTTGAGAAAAAAAGAGCAGAAGTAAAATAAAATAACAGTAGGGAGGCTATATACAGGGGGGTACCGGTACAGAGTCAATGTGCGGGGGCACCGGCTAGTCGAGGTAATATGTACATGTGGGTAGAGTTAAAGTGACTATGCATAAATAATTAACAGAGTAGCAGCAGCGTAGAAAGATGGGGTGGGGGTGGGGGGGCATTACAAATAGTCTGGGTAGCCATGATTAGCTGTTCAGGAGTCTTATGGCTTGGGGGTAGAAGCTGTTGAGAAGCCATTTGGACCTAGACTTGGCACTCCGGTACCGCTTGCCGTGCTGTAGTCCTGTGGTCCTCTCTAGCTCAGCTGGTAGAGCACGGCGCTTGTAACGCCAAGGTAGTGGGTTCGATCCCCGGGACCACCCATACACAAAAAAATATGTATGCACGCATGACTGTAAGTCGCTTTGGATAAAAGTGTCTGCTAAATGGCAAATTATTATTATTATTACTGTAGCAGAGAGAACAGTCTATGACTAGGGTGGCTGGAGTCTTTGACAATTTTGAGGGCCTTCCTCTGACACCGCCTGGTATAGAGGTCCTGGATGGCAGGAAGCTTTGCCCCAGTGATGTACTGGGCCGTACGCACTACCCTTTGTAGTGCCTTGCGGTCGGAGGCCGAGCAGTTGCCATACCAGGCGGTGATGCAACCAGTCAGGATGCTCTTGATGGTGCAGCTGTATAGCTTTTTGAGGATCTGAAGACCCATGCCAAATCTTTTCAGTCTCCTGAGGGGGAATAGGCTTTGTCGTGCCCTCTTCACGACTGTCTTGTTGTGTTTGGACCATGATAGTTCATTGGTGAACTTGAAGCTCACAACCTGTTCCACTACAGCCCCGTCAATGAAAATGGGGGTGTGCTCAGTCCTCTTTTTTTTCCTGTAGTCCACAATCATCTCCTTTGTCTTGGTCACGTTGAGGGAGAAGTTGTTATCCTGGCACCACACGGCCAGGTCTCTGACCTCCTCCCTATAGGCTGTCTCATCGTTGTCGGTGATCAGGCCTAACACTGTTGTGTTGTCAGCAAACTTAATGATGGTGTTGGAGTCGTGCCTGGCCATGCAGTCATGGGTGAACAGGGAGTACAGGAGGGGACTGAGCACGCACCCCTGAGGGGCCCCCATGTTGAGGATCAGCGTGGCAGATGTGTTGTTACCTACCCTTACCACCTGGGGACGGCCCGTCAGGAAGTCCAGGATCCAGTTGCAGAGCGATCCATAGCTTAGTGATGAGCTTTGAGGGCACTATGGTGTTGAACGCTGAGCTGTAGTCAATGAATAGCATTCTCACGTAGGTGTTCCTCTTGTCCAGATGGGAAAGGGCAGTGTGGAGTGCAATAGAAATTGCATGATCTGTGGATCTGTTGGGGCGATATGCAAATTGGAGTGGGTCTAGGGTTTCTGGGATAATGGTGTTGATGTGAGCCATGACCAGCCTTTCAAAGCACTTCATGGCTACATATTTCAGTGCTACGGGTCGGTAGTCATTTAGGCAGGTTATCTTAGTGTCCTTGGGCACGGGGACTATGGTGGTCTGCTTGAAACATGTTGGTATTACAGACTCAGTCAGGGACATGTTGAAAATGTCAGTGAAGACACTTGCCAGTTGGTCAGCACATGCTCGGAGTACACATCCTGGTAATCCGTCTCGCCCTGCGACCTTGTGAATGTTGACCTGCTTAAAAGTCTTACTGACATCGGCTACGGAGAGCGTGATCACATAGTCATCCGGAACAGCTGGTGCTCTCATGCAGGCTTCAGTGTTGATTGCCTCGAAGCGAGCATAGAAGTGGTTTAGCTCGTCTGGTAGGCTTGTGTCACTGGGCAGCTCGCGGCTGTGCTTCCCTTTGTAGTCTGTAATAATTTTCAAGCCCTGCCACATCCGACGAGCGTCAGTGCCGGTGTAGTACGATTCAATCTTAGTCCTGTATTGACTCTTTGCCTGTTTGATGGTTCGTTGGAGGGCATAGCGGGATTTTTTATAAGCGTCCGCGTTAGAGTCCCGCTCCTTGAAAGCAGCAGCTCTACCCTTTAGCTCAGTGCGGATGTTGCCTGTAATCCATGGCTTCTGGTTGGGGTATGTACATACGGTCACTGTGGTGACAACGTCATCGATGCACTTATTGATGAAGCCAGTGACTGATGTGGTGTACTCCTCAATGCTATCTGAAGAATCCCGGAACATGTTCCAGTCTGTGCTAGCAAAACAGTCCTGTAGCTTAGCATCTGCGTCATCTGACCACTTTTTATTAACCGAGTCACTGGTGCTTCCTGCTTTAGTTTTTGCTTATAAGCAGGAATCAGGAGGATAGAGTTATGGTCAGATTTGCCAAATGGAGGGCGAGGGAGAGCTTTGTATGCGTCTCTGTGTGTGGAGTAAAGGTGGTCTAGAGTTTTGTTTTCCTCTGGTTGCACATTTAACATGCTGATAGAAATGAGGTAGAACGGATTATTATGTTTCCCTGCATTATAGACCCTGGCCACTAGGAGCGCTGCCTCTGGATGAGCGTTTTCCTGTTTACTTATGACCTTATACAGCTCATTGAGTGCAATCTTAATGCCAGCATTGGTTTGTGGTGGTAAATAGACAGCTATGAAAAATATAGATAAATTCTCTTGGTAAATAGTGTGGTCTACAGCTTATCATAAGATACTCTTCCTTAGGCGAGCAAAACCTTGAGACTTCCTTAGTATTTGATTTTGTGCACCAGCTGTTGTTTACAAATATACACAGACCGCCACCCCCAGAGGCAGCCGTTCTATCCTGCCGATGTAGCGTATATCCCGTCAGCTGTATGTTGTCCATGTCGTCGTTCAGCCACGACTCGGTGAAACATAAGATATTACAGTTTTTAATGTCCCGTTGGTAGGATAACCATAATCTTATGTCATCTAATTTATTTTCAAATGATTGAACATTGGCTAATAGGATTGATGGAAGAGGCAGTTTACTCGCTCGCCGTCGGATCCTTACAAGGCACCCCGACCTACGTCCACAATATCTCTGTCTCTTTGTCCTGCGAATGGGATTTGGGCCTTGTTGGGTGTCTGTAGGATATCCTTTGTGTCCGACTCGTTGAAGAAAAAAATCTTTGTCCAATACGAGGTGAGTAATCGCTGTCCTGATATCCAGAAGCTCTTTTTGGTTATAAGAGACGATGGCAGAAACATTATGTACAGAATAAATTACAAATAACGCGAAAAAACACACATAATAGTACAATTGGTTAGAGGGCTGTAAAACGGCAGCCATCTTCTCCGGCGCCGTTCAAGGTCATTAAGTCGGCTTGCGGTTTGCTAGGGTGTTGTGGACGGGGATGGCGGATGGGCTCGGCTCCGAGGGTCACGTGCTCAATCCCCGTGCTAGGCACTCCTTTCATTTTTTGTTTGTTTTAACCCAAACATTAACCCTTAACTTAACCAATCGTAATTAATGCCTAAACTTAACCTTAACTTAACCTTTGAAAAATTATGGTAACACCAGTGATGGTAACACCGATGATGGTAAGGCCAGTGATGGTAACACCAGTGATGGTAACACCAATGCAACATTTTTGGTAAATTATAATTTTCTGAAATAGAGGCCACATTTATGACGTACTAAAAGGGTGTGATTAGCTAATAATGTTCTTTAATATACACCCCTCCACCGATAACAGTTTGACACTGGAGAGAATGCTCAAGGTCCTTGTATATCTTTGTAATCAGTGCTTTTCAAGGCGGTAACACCAATGACATAAAACTGAGGGACACACGTTTTACCAAAAAATACGTATTTAAATAGCCTTCTTTTTTGGTTGTTGATCTATACAACATATTCAATACTTTTGTTCATGGTCTAGCATTCAAAATAACAGATAGATATCTCTAAATCCCCAGAAACATGGCATTACACCTCTACACATCATCATTGGGACAAGCCAACCTGCTAGCCCACAGTAGTTTCCACAATGCATACAAATAGATATTTTGCAGTATAAAGGACTTACATGTCTTAACGTATTAAATAACAGTTAAATAAAACCGAAAATGTATTATTTGTCATGTTTTTACATTTTAAAGTATTCAAGAATGACCCCCCTCCCCCACAAACACACACACACTTAAGAGCCTCTTCACATTCCAACTGGTAAACTACCACCTAGTGAGAGAGAAAATCTTCTTACAAAAGTCCTAATTGATGACAAACACAATCCATCCACTAGCAGAGTCTGTAGAGTCAACATCATAACAACCAAGTACACACATATACACATGTACACACACACACACACATATACACATGTACACACACACACACACACACAGATAAACAGACACACAGACACACATGTTTATGTTGTTAGGTGTGGAAGGGATGGGGGGACAATCAAAACAGACAGACAGCAAAAGAACAACAACAGCTAAAGTTCTGACTCACACTTAGAAAAAAAGGTGCTATCTAGAACATAAGGGTTCTTCAGATGTCCCCATAGGAGAACCCTTTGAAGAACCTTTGTTGGTTCCAGGTAGAACCCTTTAGATTCCAGATTGAACCGTTTTGGGTTCCATGTAGAACCCTTTCCACAGAGGGTACTACATGGAACCCAAAATGGTTCTACCTGGAACCAAAACGTTTTTTACCTGGAACCAAAAAGGGTTCTCCTATGGGGACAACCGAAGAACCCTTTTAGAACCCTTTTTTCTCAGAGTGCACTGAGCCAATGGTCAGGAAGCAACGCATCCTCTGTGTGTGTGTGTGTGTGTGTATTTGTGTGTGTTCATCTGTCTGTCTGTGTGTGCAGCTAAAAGGGATGTGTTGGTGGGGGACTCCCGGACCAGACACCTAAGGAACAATCAGTGGCTCTCCGCTCTGTTTCCTGTTTGGCTTTTTATTAGCTATGTACTCATCACCACGGCCACACAGACAGGACGTGCCGGTCGCTCCGTGATGGACGAATAGAGAGGGAGATTAAAAACATGGGTAGGGGAGAGAACAGGCAAAGAAAGAACGGATACACTCTTGTCTATTTCAGGCTGCAGTGCCAACACACACACACACACACACACACACACACACACACACACACACACACGCACACACACACACACACACACACACACACACACACACACACACACACACACACACACACACAGACGCACACACACAGAGACACACACACGTTTGCACACACACACATACACAGACACACATACACACACACACACACACACACACACACACACACACACACACACACACACACACACACACACACACACACACACAGACAGACAGGCAGACAGACACATACACACATAAACACACATACACACACACTCTGGGGGCTTGTCAGGAAAGTGGAAGTGAGATGTGGTGATAAAGCAGTCTGCAGGAAGTGGGTAGGGGAGTGGAGGTGGAACTGTAATGGAGAGAGCCTAGACCTAAGCGGAGGAGGGGAGGTTGGGCATTGTTAGACAGGGTGGGATATGCTGGGGCTGATGACCGGACACAAGTAAAAGTATGGAAGTCCATCCCCACCACCAAAAACATGTCAAATGTAGATCATACAAAAAGGATATGTTTTTTCATTTGTAACATTGTGTGGTGATTTCAGAGGTGGCACTACAGTGGTGGGGGGGAAATTGTTTCCTGGAGCCCAGAGTTTTACCTGATCTGGTTAGTGGGCTAACCTAACCAACTGCGGACCCTAGTTGTAGCATATGACATAGTAATAAATTAGCTGTAAAAAAATGTATTATATGGTCTATGATGGGACCAGATCATTTTTTATAATCAGGTCACATGGTTTAAAAAAAACTCCTGGCCCTGGGGAGGATGAAAACATTAAAACCCTTTACACAGACAAAGAGACAACAACTGCGATTGGACAATAAAACTAATGGGGTTGAGCTCGCTGTATGCAGGGTTGCATTGTGTAGGCCAGCGTTTCCCAAACTCAGTCCTGGGGATGTTTTTGCCCTAGCACTACACAGCTGATTCAAATAATGAACTCATCATAAAGCTTTGATTATTTGAATCTGCTGTGTAGGAAAAAAAAAAAAAAAAACTTTCACCCCTTGGGGGCCCCAGGACCGAGTTTGGGAAACACTGGTGTAGGCCTTCACATATGTAATTAAAAAGGTAATCATACAGTATTTCATCACTGTTGTGTTGACTGATTAATTGCAGTTTGGGATTAAAAAGGCATAGGTAGCCTAGCCACCTGAAGTTGGAATATAAACCAAATTTGATCACATTCACATTTTTATCAGAACACAAATAAATGGGCCTATTTGAGGCTATAAAAACATGACGTTACGTTTCCCCTGACCTGGCCCCAGATGGGCGCATAAGCTTCTCCAGGTTATCTGTAGCTGTGGTTGTTATCAGTAGGCTACAATCAGGGGAGGAATTAGTGATTTGGAGGCCCCAGACAGAGGCCATTTTAATGGATTTTATAGTAAAGACATCATTTAACAGTAAAATTGTATTACTTTTAATGTGCCATGAACACAACCAGTCATTATGGTTTCATCTGAATGTCAAACAAATAACTTCAAAAAGTAGGTTACCTTCACACGTTCATCCAAAATAACTCAAGCATCCGAACAGTGCACTGTGCACATGCCAACTTTCTTTCAATTCGCAAGTGGTTGTCACCGGAGAAAGCATCCAATCTCTCTCTCTATCTCTTTCTCTCAATTCCATTCAATTCAATTTAAGGGCTTTATTGACATGGGAAACGTATGTTAACATTGCCAAAGCAAGTGAAGTAGATAGTAAACAAAAGTGAAATAAACAATACATATTAACAGTAAACATTACACTCAGAAGTTCAAAAAGAATAAAGACATTTCAAATGTCATATTATGTATTTATACAGTGTTGTAACAATAATAATAAGTGCAAATAGTTAAAGTACAAATGGGAAAAGACATTAACATAAATATGGGTTGTATTTACAATGGTGTTTGTTCTTCACTGGTTGCCCTTTTCTTGTGGCAACAGGTCTCTCTCTCTCTCTCTCTCTCTCTCTCTCTCTCTCTCTCTCTCTCTCTCTCTCTCTCTCTCTCTCTCTCTCTCTCTCTCTCTCTCTCTCTCTCTCTCTCTCTCTCTCTCTCTCTCTCTCTCTCTCTCTCCTCTTCCTCCTCCTGGACTATTTCAACACCTGCTTATGCATTTCTGACAAAATCCCCTGTTTTTCTGGTTAATCCGTGTCTCTGATCCTTGTGCCTCCACTCAAAGTTTGCCTCCTCTCCTGCCAGTTTACAAACTAGCCATACACACATTCTGGTTGAACGTTCTCTTTGTAATACACAATATCACACACACACGTGTGTGAACACTCACACACACAACACACACATACACGCAATGCCCTCCTAATATTCCCCCTGAGCCAACAACAAACCACAATTTTAATTACCAATGGAATATGATTATATAATAGTTTATAGAATTTACAACATCATAAAGCAGTGAGAGTCTAGGAGCTCCCTGCCAGACCCTTTGGCTCAGTATGAACAGCTTTGTGAGTCTAATTAATTGATAGGCTGTTACAGTATACCAGTAGTGAGTTTAGTGGGAATCAGCTCCACAGAAGAATATACACACACACACGCACACACACCAGACGCACACACACACACTCACACACAGATAGTTGTGTTGCTGTGGCTAGACAAGATGTGGCTTACATATGAATGCAGAAGCTTGTGAGAAACTCTCCAGTGGTGTGAATGCCACCAGTTCTAGAATGTTCGTGCATGGCCCAGATCCAAAATCTCTCAGGTGAGACATCTGTGGCATTGTGTTTTTGTGACAAAACTGCACATTTTAGAGTGGCCTTTTATTCTCCCCAGCACAAGGTGCACCTTTATAATGATCATGCTGTTTAATCAGCTTCTTGATATGCCACACCTGGATGGATTATCTTGGCAAAGGAGAAAGGCTCACTAACAGGGATGGAAACAAATCTGTGAACAGAATATGAGAGAAATTAGCTTTTTGTGCGTATGGAACATTTCTAGGATCTTTTATTTCAGCTCATGAAACATGAGACCAACACTTTACATGTTGTGTTTATATTTTTGTTCAGTATAGCTGGAACTACACAAGGCACGGACATAGACTCATCTAGACATACTTTTGAGGTCTAAAAACAAGTGTAATGTCCTTTTAATCAAATAAATACTAGTGGTTGATATCTAGATCGAAAGGGATTTGCTATTCAATATACTCATTCCCTGCTGTAATTTCACCTAACCAACTAAGTTGAATACATGGTCCACAGTATAAAACCAAGAGATCATGTTCTCTGCAGACCCTCTGACGCATCACCCAGGTCTCCTAATATATTACTTGGGTCCCTTCATTTGGCTGGGATCCTGTTTGGGGTCAAAGGTCATCACCTCTGTGCCTTTGGGGGGGTCAGCACCTGTGTTCTGGAGGGGTCAGCTAAAGTGAAGGCATTGCCGGGAGTAGCAGACTAAACTTAACTCCACGATTTACGATGGAGTTGAGCGGCGACTAGTGTGGGGGGACTGGACAGCCAGGTCCACTCCGTCAGCCGACAGAATGTGTGTGTGTGTGTGTGTGTGTGTGTGTATGTGTGTGAGCGAGCGAGCATATATGTGTGTCCCACTCTGTCAGCCGACAGGCGACCAGGTCAGGCTGGTCAGCACTCACAGTTGAAGTCGGAAGTTTACAGCCACTTACAGTGAGGGAAAAAAGTATTTTATCCCCTGCTGATTTTGTACGTTTGCCCACTGACAAAGACATGATCAGTCTATAATTTTAATGGTAGGTTTATTTGAACAGTGAGAGACAGAATAACAACCAAAAAATCCAGAAAAACGCGTGTCAAAAATGTTATCAATTGATTTGCATTTTAATGAGGGAAATAAGTATTTGACCCCTCTGCAAAACATGACTTAGTACTTGGTGGCAAAACCCTTGTTGGCAATCACAGAGGTCAGACCTTTCCTGTAGTTGGCCACCAGGTTTTCACACATCTCAGGAGGGATTTTGTCCCACTCCTCTTTGCAGATCTTCTCCAAGTCATTAAGGTTTCGAGGCTGACGTTTGGCAACTCGAACCTTCAGCTCCCTCCACAGATTTTCTATGGGATTAAGGTCTGGAGACTGGCTAGGCCACTCCAGGACCTTAATGTGCTTCTTCTTGAGCCACTCCTTTGTTGCCTTGGCCGTGTGTTTTGGGTCATTGTCATGCTGGAATACCCATCCACGACCCATTTTTAATGCCCTGGCTGAGGGAAGGAGGTTCTCACCCAAGATTTGACGGTACATGGCCCCGTCCATCGTCCCTTTGATGCGGTGAAGTTGTCCTGTCCCCTTAGCAGAAAAACACCCCCAAAGCATAATGTTTCCACCTCCATGTTTGACGGTGGGGATGGTGTTCTTGGGGTCATAGGAAGCATTCCTCCTCCTCCAAACACGGCGAGTTGAGTTGATGCCAAAGACCTCGATTTTGGTCTCATCTGACCACAACACTTTCACCCAGTTCTCCTCTGAATCATTCAGATGTTCATTGGCAAACTTCAGACGGGCCTGTATATGTGCTTTCTTGAGCAGGGGGACCTTGCGGGCGCTGCAGGATTTCAGTCCTTCACGGCATGCTGTGTTACCAATTGTTTTCTTGGTGACTATGGTCCCAGCTGCCTTGAGATCATTGACAAGATTATCCCGTGTAGTTCTGGGCTGATTCTCACCGTTCTCATGATCATTGCAACTCCACGAGGTGAGATCTTGCATGGAGCACCAGGCCGAGGGAGACTGACATTTATTTTGTGTTTCTTCCATTTGCGAATAATCGCACCAACTGTTGTCACCTTCTAACCAAGCTGCTTGGCGATGGTCTTGTAGCCCATTCCAGCCTTGTGTAGGTCTACAATCTTGTCCCTGACATCCTTGGAGAGCTCTTTGGTCTTGGCCATGGTGGAGAGTTTGGAATCTGATTGATTGATTGCTTCTGTGAACAGGTGTCTTTTATACAGGTAACAAGCTGAGATTTGGAGCACTCCCTTTAAGAGTGTGCTCCTAATCTCAGCTCGTTACCTGTATGAAAGACACCTGGGAGCCAGAAATCTTTCTGATTGAGAGGGGGTCAAATACTTATTTCCCTCATTAAAATGCAAATCAATTTATAATATTTGCGTTTTTCTGGATGTTTTTGTTTTATTCTGTCTCTCACTGTTCAAATAAACCTACCATTAAAATTATAGACTGATCATTTCTTTGTCAGTGGGCAAACGTACAAAATCAGCAGGGGATCAAATACTTTTTTCCCTAATTGTAGGTTGGAGTCATTAAAACTCGTCTTTCAACAACTCCACAAATTTCTTGTTAACAAACTATAGTTTTGGCAAGTCGGTTAGGACATCTACTTTGTGCATGACACAAGTAATTTTTCCAACAATTGTTTACAGACAGATTATTTCACTTATAATTGTCACGCCCTGACTCTGCATTTACTTAGGCAGCCTTTTGGCACTAATGGGTTGTGGGATCATGTTCCGTGTTAGGTATGTTGTTTGTGTACCTTGGACCTCACGTTTCGTTTGTTGTTTTGTCGTTGTCCAGGCAGGAGAGGAGCAACGGCAACACGGAGGAGGCCGGTCGAGGAGGAAGCCTGAGAGGCAGCCCCAAGAACATTTTTGGGGGGGCTGGCACATGGGGTGATTGGCGGAGCCTAGGGTTAGAGCAGAGCCAACTCCCTGTACTCACGCGAGAAGGCGTATGACTGGGCAAGCTCCGTGTTATGCGGAGCTACGTACTGTGTCGCCAGTGCGCCGGCACAGTCCTGTACGTCCTGTGCTTGCACCACGCACGTGCCGTGCGAAGATGGGCATCCAGCCAGGACGGGGTGTGCCGGCTCAACGCTCCTGGTCTCCAGTACGCCTCCTCGGTCCCGCATATCCTGCGCCAGTTCTACGAGCTGTATCGCCAGTGCGCGTGCACAGCCCAGTGCGTCCTGTGCCAGTGCCCCGCACGTGTAGTGCGAAAGTGGGCAGCCAGCCAGGACGGGTTGTGCCAGCTCTCCGCTCCAGACCTCCAGTCCGCCTTCGCAGTCCGGTCCGGCCCGTTCCTGCTCCTCGCACCAAGCCAGTGGTGCGCGTCGCCAGCCCAGCCCGGCCCGTTCCTGCTTCTCGCACCAAGCCAGTGGTGCGCGTCGCCAACCCGGCCCGGCCTGTTCCTGCCCCTCGCACCAAGCCAGTGGTGCGTGTTCCCGGCCCGGCCTGTTCCTGCTCCTCGCACCAAGCCAGTGGTGCGCGTCGCCAGCCCAGCCCGGCCTGTTCCTGCTCCTCGCACCAAGCCAGTGGTGCGCGTCGCCAGCCCAGCCCAGCCTGTTCCTGCTCAGTGCCTGATCCAGCTCCGGTCAGCTGCTCCAGTCCGGAGCCAGAGCAGTCCACTCCACCGGGGTCCAGTCCAGCTCCGGTCAGCGGCTCCACTCCGGAGCCAGAACCCACACCAGGGTCCAGACAGGGCTTGGAGTATAGTGGGAGGAAGGAGAGGGGAAGCAGCGCACCGAGGTCCAGACCAGACAAGGGGTGCAACCTGGAGGCGGAGAATAGGTGGTTGTCACGCCCGGAGCCGGATCCGCCTCCAAGGCGGAATGCCCACCCGGCCCCTACCCTGTTAAGTAAAGGTTGTGCGGTCGGAGTCCACACCTTTGGGAGGGGGGGGGGGGGTACTGTCACGCCCTGACTCTGGGGACTCTTATTTGTTGAGTCAGGGTGTGTATTTTCTATGTGGTGTAGATCTATGTTTAAAGTCTAGTATGTGTAGTTCTATGTTGGCCGGTGTGGTTCCCAATCAGAGGCAGCTGTCGCTCGTTGTCTCTGATTGGGAACCATACTTAGGCAGCCTTTTGGCACTAGTGGGTTGTGGGATCTTGTTCCGTGTTAGGTATGTTGTTTGTGTACCTTGGACTTCACGTTTCGTTTGTTGTTTTGTCGATGTTTATTTGGTTCAAATAAACATGCATGCATATCACGCTGCGCCTTGGTCTGACCCGTCTATGAACGAACGTGACAATAATTCACTGTATCACAATTCCAGTGGGTCAGAAGTTTACATACACTAAGTTGACTGTGCCTTTAAACAGCTTGGAAAATTCCAGAAAATTATGTAATGGCTTTAGAAGCTTCTGGGTATGCTAATTGACATAATTTGAGTCAATTGGAGGTGTACCTGTGGATGTATTTCAAGGCCTACCTTCAAACTCAGTGGCTCTTTGCTTGACATCATGCGAAAATCTAAATAAATCAGCCAAGACCTCAGAAAAAGAATTGTAGACCTCCACAAGTCTGGTTCATGCTTGGGAGCAATTTCCAAACACCTGAAGGTACCACGTTCATCTGTACAAACAATAGTATGCAAGTATAAACACCATGGGACCACGCAGCCGTCACACCGCTCAGGAAGGAGACGCGTTCTGTCTCCTAGAGATGAACATACTTTGGTGCGAAAAGTGCAAATCAATCCCAGACAGCAGCAAAGGACCTTGTGAAGATGCTGGAGGAAACAGGTACAAAAGTATCTATATCCACAGTAAAACGAGTCCTATATCGACATAACCTGAAAGGCCGCTCAGCAAGGAAGAAGCCACTGCTCCAAAACCGCCATAAAAAAGCCAGACTACGGTTTGCAACTGCACATGGGGACAAATATCTGGTCTGATAAAACAAAAATAGAACTGTTTGACCATAATGACCATCGTTATGTTTGGAGGAAAAAGGGGAATGCTTGCAAACTGAAAAACAACATCCCAACCGGGAAGCACGGGGGTGGCACCATCATGCTGTGGGGGTATTGCTGCAGGAGGACTGGTGCACTTCACAAAATAGATGGCATCATGACAAAGGAAAATTATGTGGATATATTGAAGTAACATCTCAAGATATCAGTCAGGAAGTTAAAGCTTGGTCGCAAATGGGTCTTCCAAATGGACAATGACCCCAAGCATACTTCCAAAGTTGTGGCAAAATGGCTTAAGGACAACAAAGTCAAGATATTGGAGTGGCCATCACAAAGCCCTGACATCAATCCTATAGAAAATGTGTGGGCAGAACTGAAAAAGCGTGTGCGAGCAATGAGGCCTACAAACCTGACTCAGTTACACCAGCTCTGTCAGGAGGAATGGGCCAAAATTCACCCAAATTATTGTGGGAAGCTTGTGGAAGGCTACCCGAAACGTTTTACCTGAGTTAAACAATTTAAAGGCAATGCTACCAAATACTAATTGAGTGTATGTAAACATCTGACCCACTGGGAATGTGATGAAAGAAATAAAAGCTGAAAGAAATCATTCTCTCTACTATTATTTCACATTCTTAAAATAAAGTGGTGATCCTAACTGACTTAAGACAGGGAATTTTTAGTGGGATTAAACGTCAGGAATTGTGAAAAACTGAGTTTAAATGTATTTGGCTAAGGTGTATGTAAACTTCCGACTTCAACTGTATCTGTCCTCATCATGGCTGAATTCCTTCCCTCTGTGAACTGGGGTCAGAGGCTGGCTGCTGTAGCGCAATGTGTCATAACCCCAAATTCTTATTTGGGTAGTACCATAATGTCACATAACCCTAACCCCATGTAACCCCATATAACCCCATGTAACCCCATATAACCCCATGTAACCCCATATAACTCCATGTAACCCCATATAACCCCATGTAACCCCATATAACTCCATGTAACCCCATATAACCCCATATAACCCCCATGCTGGAGCCGCGCGTCAAGGGGGGGGTACTGTCACGGTTTCGGCCGAGGCTGCTCCTCCCCCTTGCTCGGGCAGGCTTCGGCGGTCGTCGTCCCCGGAGTCCTAGCTGCCACCGTTGTATGTTATCGATGTTTGTTTGTCTTCCTTGTTCACCTGTTTCCTGTTGGTGTTAATTATGTTCCCTATATGTGTCTCGTTTTGTTTGGAGTGAGTTGTGTGTAATTGTTCCGCCTGTCCGTAGGTGCTGGTATTTTGCTCTATTGTGTTTTAGAGTCCAGACGCACTTTTGCGTATTGCTTGTGCATTGGAGTGTTTTTGCGCACTGTTGCGTAATCGCTCGCCTCCTTGTTTTGTTGAGGCCCTTTTCTTTGTATTTCGTGTCCTCCAGTAAAGTCTGTTGGAAGTAGCTTCTGTGTCCTGCGCCTGACTCCTACACCACATCCACATCAGTCACTGACATGGAGGAGAGATTGACTTCATCATTACTTGTTTTTGTACGAAGTGTTGACATGCTGAATGCATCGAGCTGTCTGTTTAAACTACTAGCACACAGCTTGGACACCCATGCATACCCCACAAGACATGCCACCAGAGGTCTCTTCACAATCCCCAAGTCAAGAACAGGCTATGGGAGGTGCACAGTATTACATGGAGCAATGGCTACATGGAACTCTATTCCACATCAGGTAACTGATGCAAGCAGTATTATCGGATTTTAAAAACTGATAAAAAGACACCTTATGGAACAGTTGGGGACTGTGAAGAGACACACACAGGCACAGACACACATACACATGATAAGACACGCACTCTACACACACATACACATGGATGTTGTATTGTAAATATGTGGTGGTGGAGTGGAGGCATGAAGGAACACACTGAATGTGTTGGGTAAGGTGTTATGAAATGTAATGTCATGTAGTATTTTAAACTGTATGTAACTGTCGTATGTTGCTGGACCCCAGGAAGAGTAGCTGCTGCCTTGGCAGCAGCTAATGGGGATCCATAATAAATACAAATACAAATATAACTCCATGTAACCCCATATAAATCAATTTATCCTCATATAACTCCATGTAACCCCATGTAACTCCATGTAACCCCAAGTGGCGCCGGAGAAGTTGGCTGCCGTTTTACAGCCCTCTAACCAATTGTACTTTTATGTGTGTTTTCTCACGTTATTTGTAATTTATTCTGTACATAATGTTTCTGCCACCGTCTCTTATGACCAAAAAGAGCTTCTGGATATCAGGACAGCGATTACTCCCTTGTATTGGACGAAGACTATTTCTTCAACGAGCCGGACGCGAAGGATATCCTACAGACACCCGACAAGGCCCAAATCCCCGTCATTCGCAGGAGAAAGAGACAGAGATATCATGGACGTAGGTCGGGGTGCCTTGTAAGGATCCGACGGTGAGCGAGTAAACTGCCTCTTCCATAAACCCTATTAGCCAATGTTCAATCATTTGAGAACAAATTGGACGACCTGAGATTACGGTTATCCTACCAACGAGACATTAAAAACTGTAATATCTTATGTTTCACCAAGTCATGGCTGAACGACGACATGGACAAAATAAAACTGACGGGATATACGCTACATCAGCAGGATAGAACGGCTGACTCCGGTAAGACAAGGGGTGGCGGTCTGTGTATATTTGTAAACAACAGCTGGTGCACAAAATCTAATAGTAAGGAAGTCTCAAGGTTTTGCTCGCCTGAGGTAGAGTATCTCATGATAAGCTGTAGACCACACTATTTACCAAGAGACTATTCATCTATATTTTTCGTAGCTATCTACCACCACAAACCGATGCTGGCATTAAGATTGCACTCAATGAGCTTTATAAGGCCATAAGTAAACAGGAAAATCCAGAGGCAGCGCTCCTAGTGGCCGTGGACTTTAATGCACGGAAACATGCATCCGTTCTACCTAATTTCTATCAGCATGTTAAATGTACAACAGGCAAAATCCGCACTGAGCTAAAGGGTAGAGCTGCCGCTTTCAAGGAGCGGGACTCTAACCCGGACGCTTATAAGAAATCCCGCTATGCCCTCCGATGAACCATCAAACAGGCAAAGAGTTAATATCGGACTAAGATTTAATTGTACTACACAGGCTCTGACACTCGTCGGATGTGGCAGGGCTTGAAAACTATTACAGACTACAAAAGGAAGCACAGCCGCGAGCTGCCCAGTGACACAAACCTACCAGATGAGCTAAATCACTTCTATGCTCACTTCGAGGCAAGCAACACTGAACCGGAAGCACCAGCTGTTCCGGATGACTATGTGATCACGCTCTCCGTAGCCGATGTGAGTAAGACTTTTAAGCAGGTCAACATTCACAAGGCCGCAGGGCCAGACGGATTACCAGGACGTGTACTCCGAGCATGTGCTGACCAACTGGCAAGTGTCTTCACTGACATTTTCAACATGTCCCTGACTGAGTCTGTAATACCAACATGTTTCAAGCAGACCACCATAGTCCCTGTGCCCAAGGACACTAAGATAACCTGCCTAAATGACTACCGACCAGTAGCACTCACGTCTGTAGCCATGAAGTGCTTTGAAAGGCTGGTCATGGCTAACATCAACACCATTATCCCAGAAACCCTAGACCCACTCCAATTTGCATACCGCCCCAACAGATCCACAGATGAAGCAATCTCTATTGCACTCCACACTGCCCTTTCCCACCTGGACAAGAGGAACACCTACGTGAGAATGCTGTTCATTGACTACAGCTCAGCGTTCAACACCATTGGGCCCTCAAAGCTCATCACTAAGCTAAGGATCCTGGGACTAAACACCTCCCTCTGCAACTGAATCCTGGACTTCCTGACGGGCCGCCCCAGGTGGTAACGGTAGGTAACAACACATCTTCCACGCTGATCGTCAACACGGGGGGCCCTCAGGGGTACGTGCTCAGTCCCCTCCTGTACTCCCTGTTCACCCATGACTGCATGGCCAGGCACGACTCCAACACCATCATTAAGTTTGCTGACGACACAACAGTGGTAGGCCTGATCACCGACAACGATGAGACAGCCTATAGGGAGGAGGTCCGAGACCTGGCCGTGTGGTGCCAGGATAACAACCTCTCCCTCAACGTGATCAAGACAAAGGAAAAAAAGAGGACTGAGCACACCCCCATTCTCATCGACAGGGCTGTAGTGGAACAGGTTGAGAGCTTCAAGTTCCTTGGTGTCCACATCACCAACGAACTATCATGGTCTCAGGAGACTGAAAAGATTTGGCATGGGTTCTCAGATCCTCAAAAAGTTATATAGCTGCACCATCGAGAGCATCCTGACTGGTTGCATTACCACCTTGTGTGGCAGCTGCTCGGCCTCCGACCGCAAGGCACTACAGAGGGTAGTGCGTACGGCCCAGTACATCACTGGGGCCAAGCTTCCTGCCATCCAGGACCTCTATACCAAGCGGTGTCAGAGGAAGGCCCTAAAAATTGTCAAAGACTCCTGCCACCCTGGTCATAGACTGTTCTCTCTGTTACTGCACGGCAAGCGGTACCGGAGCGCCAAGTCTAGGTCCAAAAGGCTTCTCAAGAGCTTCTACTCCCAAGCCATAAGACTCCTGAACAGCTAATCATTGCTACCCGGACTATTTGCACTACAACCCAACCCCTCTTTTACGCTGCTGCTACTCTGTTTATTATTTATGCATAGTCACTTTAACTCTACCCACATGTACATATTACCTCGACTAGCTGGTGCCCCCGCACATTGACTCTGTACCGGTACCCCCATGTATATAGCCTCCCTACTGTTGTTTTATTTTACTGCTGCTTTTTAGTTATTTGCTTTAATTTTTTTTAACTTAACACTTTTTTATTATTATTATTCTTTAAAAAATGCATTGTTGGTTAAGGGCTTGTAAGTAAGCATTTCACTGTAATGTCTACACCTGTTGTATTCGGCACATGTGGCAAATAACATTTGATTTGATTTGATTTGATTAACTCATGTTACCCCATGTAACCCCATATTACCCCATGTAACCCCATATAACTCCATGTAATACCATATAACCCCATGTAACCCCATATAACTCCATGTAACCCCATTTGACCCCATGTAAATCTCAGAAGAGAGGATAGGTGTAATGTCCTCCTGAGATCCAGCAAAAACAAAAGATTGTTGAATTATTATTATTTGTCACATGACAAAGTGTTTGGGGTGAAAAAAAAACATTTTACAAAGAAAACAATGTGAAAAATATTTTGATGTATTTTTTGTCGTATGTGCACTGTGTTGGACATTAGGAATCGGTTGATAGTAAATATGAAACATTTAACATTACAGAATATAGGGACGTCAGATAAAAAACGTAGTTGGCACATCATCATGCCCACTACAGAGGACATGAGGGCTGGTAGGTAGCCTAGCGGTTAAGAGCGTTAGGTCAGTAACCGAAAGGTCGCTGGTTCGACTCCTCGAGCCAACTAGGTGAACAATCTTCTGATGTGCCCTTGAGCAAGGCACTGAACTCTAATTGCTCCTGTAAGTTGCTCTGGATAAGAGCTTCTGCTAAAATGACTAAAACAATTATTAAAAATAACGTCATTTAGCTCCTATTTAATGTTACAAAATTATTGCACTGCTCTGAAAACTGAGATGTTGACTTACTTGAAAAAGGTGTATATCAAACTCACAAAAATTATAAGTATACATTTGTACACAATTACCTTCTGATCATAACATTTGCTAATTGTGATGGCAGCCATTTTGAAGAACCAGGAAGAGAAAGTTATCCAGGTCACACCCCTCACACATGTAAAATCATTGAAAAGCCCAGAATGTCCAACAGGACCTAACACAGTGTATGGCCTCAGATACAGTGCCTTCGGAAAGTATTCAGACACCTTGACTTTTTCCGCATTTTGTTACGTTACAGCCTTATTCTAAAATTTATTTAAAAAACATTTTTTGGGCAAAAATCTGAAATACCTTATCTATATAAGTATTCAGACCCTTCACTATGAGACTCGAAATTGAGATCAGGGGCATCCTGTTTCCATTTATCATCCTTGAGATGTTTCTACAACTTGATTGGAGTCCACCTGTGGTCAATTCAATTGATTGGACATGATTTGGAAAGGCACACACCTGTCTATATAAGGTCCCACAGTTGACAGTGCTTGTCAGAGCGAAAACCAAGCCATGAGGTCAAAGGAATTGTCCGTAGAGCTCCGAGACAGGATTGTGTCGAGGCACCGATCTGGGGAGGGGTACCAAAAAAATTCTGCAGCATTGAAGGTCCCCAAGAACACAGTGGCCTCCATCATTCTTAAATGGAAGAAGTTTGGAACCACCAAGACTCTTCCTAGAGCTGGCCGCCCAGCCAAACTGAGCAATCGGGGGAGAAGGGCCTTGGTCAGGGAGGTGACCAAGAACCCAATGGTCACTCTGACAGAGCTCTAGAGTTCCAATGTGGAGATGGGAGAACCTTCCAGAAGGACAACCATCTCTGCAGCACTCCACCAATCAGGCCTTTATGATAGAGTGGCCAGACGGAAGCCACTCCTCAGTAAAAGGCACATGACAGCCCGCTTGGAGTTGGCCAAAGGGCACCTAAAGACTCTCAGACCATGAGAAACAAGATTCTCTGGTCTGATGAAACCAAGATTGAACTCTTTGGCCTGAATGCCAAGCGTCACGTCTGGAGGAAACCTGACACCATCCCTACGGTTAAGCATGGTGGTGGCAGAATCGTGTTGTGGGGATGTTTTTTCAGCGACAGTGACTGGGAGACTAGTCGGGATCGAGGTAAAGATGAATGGAGCAAAGTACAGAGAAATCCTTGATGAAAACCTTCTCCAGAGCGCTCAGGACCTCAGACTGGGGCAAAGGTTCACTTTCCAACAGGACAACGACCCTAAGCACACAGACAAGACAACGCAGGAGTGGCTTTGGGACAAGTCTCTGAATGTCCTTGAGTCGCCCAGCCAGAGCCCTGACTTGAACCTGATCGAACATCTCTGGAGAGTCCTGAAAATAGCTGTGCAGCGACGCTCCCCATCCAACCTGACAGAGCTTGAGAGGATCTGCAGAGAAGAATGGGAGAAACTCCCCAAATACAGGTGTGCCAAGCTTGTAGCGTCATACCCAAGAAGACTCGATGCTGTAATCACTGCCAAAGGTGCTTCAACAAAGTACTGCGTAAAAGGTCTGAATACTTACGAAAATGTGATATTTGCGGGTTTTTTCTTCTTCAATATAAATTAGCAATTATTTCTAAAAACCTGTTTTTGCTGGGGTATTGTGTGTAGATTGATGAGGGGGGAAAAAACTATTTAATCAATTTTAGAATAAGGTTGTAACATAACAAAATGTGGAAAAAGTCAAGGGGTCTGAATACATTCCGAATGCAGACCAATAACTAATGTCCATTACAAAAATGAATTGCTGGGTGTCAGGAGGACAGGATAGTATTCCAGCCTATCAGAGTATGTAATTACCAGTTTCACAGAGTTTGTTGTTAATGGTTAGCGTATGGATTGTTTCTTGGATGGCTGCCCATATATCGTATTGAGCCAAATCCTAACCTGACATCTGTACACATTAACTCAAGATTTCGCAGAAATTTTCCTTTGACATCAATGCTTGATATATACAAAAGTCTGAATTAAAGTAATGGTCAACTCAAAAACTAACTTTTGGTATTTTTTTCCCAAAATTGTTTGCATGTCAGCGGTCACGTTTTCAAGCACTTTCAAGAAGCAAAGATTAGCATGCGACATCATCACGATGATGCGTTTTGCGTCGACGCAAAAGGATTTTGGATCTAGGAGAGAAAAGTAAATGGAGTGACCTCCTGTCCACCTGACCTTTCGTCTGTCTGTGTGTCTAACCCTAACCTTCAGCACTTAGATCAGACCCAACAGGTCAACACACACACACACACACACACACACACACAGAGGAGCAAGAACAAAGCACACATGACAAATGAGACACACACACTCAGGCATGCAGGCAGACATGCACACACACACACACAATCCCGCATGCAGGCAATGCATGAACACACAGCACCCTGACCCTCCACCTGAGAGATTGTGGCCCATTGAGTAATGAGGGGTCATTTGCTTGGGCTAATTATGTTTACTTCCTGGGGACACACACACACACGCACATGACCAGGACACACACACACACACATCCATCACCCCCCCCCCCCACACACACACACACACACTGGTGTCTTGTGTAAGTGAGCTGTCTTCCATTTCAACAATGTGTGCAGTGTGCGCCGTCTGTGGCCCGTCTGTGCGCCATCTGTGGGCCGTCTGTGCGCCGTCAACCCCTTTTCTTCTTCTCTTTCCTTGGCAGCAGAGTTACTCAATCCCCTGATACTCATTCTACACGGATGACGGCGAGGGCCTCCCTATCATGAAGCCACCGGAGCCACCCGTTTAGTTCCACCTCACCACTGAACACGCAGGGTCAAAGGGCCATGGGGCACCGCCGAGGGATGGCTGTGTGTGTGTGTGTGTGTGTGTGTGTGTCGGGGAAGAGGGGTGGGGTTATGATACATTATGACACTACCCTGATATATGGTTGGGGTTATGATACGTTATGACACTACCCTGATATATGGTTGGGGTTATGATACGTTATGACACTACCCTGATATATGGTTGGGGTTATGATACGTTATGACACTACCCTGATATATGGTTGGGGTTATGATACGTTATGACACTACCCTGATATATGGTTGGGTTTATGATACGTTACGACACTACCCTGATATATGGTTGGGGTTATGATACGTTATGACACTACCCTGATATATGGTTGGGGTTATGATACGTTATGACACTACCCTGATATATGGTTGGGGTTATGATACGTTATGACACTACCCTGATATATGGTTGGGGTTATGATACGTTATGACACTACCCTGATATATGGTTGGGGTTATGATACGTTATGACACTACCCTGATATATGGTTGGGGTTATGATACGTTATGACACTACCCTGATATAAGGTTATATTCAAGAGGTTATGTCTAGAGGTTTCTAGTGCTTCTGGTGATCGCTTGGTATGAAGAAGCGATGGATGATAGATGGTCCATCTATCCCCAGTTTGTCACCACTGTTTGGGCATCCTTCATTTCAGTGGCACTCTGGGTGTTTGTCTGTCATTCTAGAGCACAAACAACCTCCCTCCTCTTCCATCAATGCCACACGCTGGTACACAGACTGTTGGCTTCTCCTGGTCTCTGTTCATGCCTCATTGACTACTGATGGTGCACCTTTCTACAGTACTTCCTACCTCTGTGTGTATGTGTGTAGCGGAGCTACCTTCCCCATCTCTAACTCATCCCACCCCAATTAGCCACTGCTAGCATTCTTCATCCTCCTCGCCTTCGCCATCATCAATCATCATCATAATTATCATCCACATTCCCATCCCTTTTCATCTGCAGATGCCCATATTGGAGGAATACTGGGAACTAAGTGAGCCAGCCATACAACACGACTGCATCCCAAACGGCACCCTATTCCCTACATAGTGCCCTACACCTTTAGGCCTTGGTCAAAAGTACTGCACTATATAGGGAATAGGGGGCCATTTGGGACAGAGTCCATATTTCATGTCCATTTTCTATAACATCCATTGTCTGTTTCCGGACTCAACATTCCAACCAAATGACCCAAGTGGTTGAGGCCAAGGCATGTCTTTCTGGTGTTCTTAGTCTTCACACAGATCCCTGTAACAGTTCCTTATAGGAACTTAACCATCCCATGTTGAAAACTTCCAAAACTTCGGTATTGACTCCAGACATCTCTCAGCCAGCTGGGTCACATAATCAGGGGGCTTGGAGGGAACGCCACCATTCTCTCAGATATAATTCCAATTTGGGGGGAGGGTGGTGGTGGTTTGGGGAAGGTTGGTGGTGGTGGTTGGGGGAAGGGTGGTGATGGTTGGGGAGAGGGTGATGATGGTTGGGGGAGGGTGGTGGTGGTTGTGATTGGGGGGAAGCTGGTGATGGTTGGGGAGAGGGTGGTGTGGTTGGGGGGAGGGTGGTGGTGGTTGGGGAGAGGGTGGTGATGGTTGGGGAGAGGGTGGTGATGGTTGGGGGGAGGGTGGTGGTGGTTGGGGGAGGGTGTTGGTGGTTGGGGGGAGGGTGGTGATGGTTGGGGGGAATGTGGTGGTGGTTGGGGGGAGGGTGGTGATGGTTGGGGGGAGGGTGGTGATGGTTGGGGGGAGGGTGGTGAGGGTTGGGGGGGGTGGTGGTGGTTGGGGGGAGGGTGGTGATGGTTGGGGGGAGGGTGGTGATGGTTGGGGGGAGGGTGGTGGTGGTTGGGGGGAGGGTGGTGGTGGTTGGGGGGAGGGTGGTGGTGGTGGTGGTTGGGGGGAGGGTGGTGGTGGTGGTGGTTGGGGGGAGGGTGGAGTGGGTCTAATGGGAAGGACAGATGTTTAGATGTAAAGAGAGGCTGTGTGTGGGGGGGTGGTAGACAAGCTAGACTCTGATCAGCGGGGTAGTAAGGTAAGAGAGGATGTGTGTGTGTTTGTGTGTGTGTGTGTGTGTGTGTGTGTGTGTGTGTGTGTGTGTAGCCCGGAACCCCCATATAGCAGCTCGATTTGACAGAAGGCAATCAGATTGATGTGTGAGGAAGACAGAGGTGTACTGTACACACAGTCACAGAAAGGACTGCAACATGAGCTGAGAGAGAGGGAGAGAGAGGGGGAGAGAGGGGGAGAGAGGGAGAGAGACATGTCTGCACTCTGGACTGTGGTGAGAACATCAACAGGAGAAAGAGCAGGAGCAAGAGAAGAACAGAGCACTAGAGGAGAGGATCAGAGTGCTGGAGGAGAGGGTGAGGGGGATGGCGTGTGACAGAGAACAACCCATTAGAGAGCTGGCCACCCCCGCAGAGAAGCCAGCAGAACAGCCCACCTCAGATCCTGACCAAAGTCTCGACACCACAGCAGAACAGTCCACCCCAGACCCTGACCATAGCCTCAAAATCACATCAGGACAGACAAATTAAGAACCCCAAGCCCAGGGGATCCCACCCCCTCTGAGCACCCCGCTGTCAGCCACCCTGATAGCCCTCCTGACAACCCCCCCCCCCACACCCACTGAGGACATACACAAGCCACAGATTGTACTCCTTATGGACTCAAACAGGAAATATATACAAGAAAATAAAACACAATGTCTAAACTCTGGTGTACAAACACCCAGTGCACCCTAGACCTTCTGTCTGAGGACCAACTAGGGTCACCCAGCCACATAATAATACACACAGGCACAAATGACCTGAGAGCACAGCAGGAAAGGGTGGCAACAGCACTCAAGGGAGTGATTGAAAAAGCTTCTTCTACTTTCCCCAATGCTCAAGTGGTTATCTCCACCCTGCTACCACGAAAATACTTCCACCCTGCTACCATACAGCGGGTCAACACAAGTATTTCCCATGACTGTGCCTCAAAACCAAATGTTTACCTGGCCCACCACTCTACCCTGGACTTGAACAGTCTTTACGACCAGGTCCACCTATACAAGGCAGCAGTGCCCACCTTCGCCTGGACCCTAAAGGACATCGCCCTCAACAGCAAAACCTCAACAGATCAACAGACACCACGCCCAGACCTGCGGGACCCCCCCCCCCCCAGACCTACACATAGAGGACCCACGCCGAGATGACCTACATCCAGACCACAGCACCACCAGCCACATCCACACCCCCACCCCAACCAATCAACACTCCCCCAAGTCAACCATGCCCACACCCGATTTAGGCCCCCTCAGATCAGACCTATGCCCCTCCTGCCCACCCCATTCACCCCACTCCTGCAAAGAGGGCCTCAACATGAAAGTCACACGACTAACAACATTGGACACTTTATGGAACACAAAGCCTTCACTATCTCATCCTGGAATATCCATGGCCTGAGGTCATCTGCCTTTGGCCTAAAGAACAGGAACCTGGACTTCACCAAATAAATCAGAAATACAGACATTGCCATCCTACAAGAAACATGGTATAGAGGAGATGGAGAGCTGGTAGTCCCATCCACCAAACTACCAGGTATAAAACAGGGAAGGGACACAGGGGGTATGCTAATTTGGTATAGAGCAGACCAAACTCACTCTATTAAATTAATTAAAACAGGAGCATTTTACATTTGGCTAGAAATTCAAAAGGAAATTATCTCAACAGAGAAAAATGTCCTCCTGTGTGCTACCTACAGTATATCCCCCCACTAAAATCCCCATACTTTAATGAAGACAGCTTCTCCATCCTGGAAGGGGAAATCAATCATTTCCAGGCCCAGGGACATGTACTAGTCTGTGGCAACCTAAATGCCAGAACTGGACAAGAACCTGAAACCCTCAGCACACAGGGGGACAAACACAGAGCATTCACAGTCAGCCCACTGACAACCCTATCAGATCACAGCAAAATCAGTCTACTTGAACAGAGCAATACTCAATCATGAGGCATCAAAGCCAAAGGAACTGAATAATATTAAGATATGCTATAGATGGAAGGAAAGTCGTGTGGAAACCTACCAAAAAACAATTAGGCAACAACAAATTCAATCCCTTTTAGACAACTTCCTGGACAAAACGTTCACTGTAAACTTGGCAGTAGAAAACCTGAACAGCATATTTGACCTCTCAGCTTCCCTATCAAATCTAAAAATGTCAAACAGAAAACCGAAGAAAATGAATAACAATGACAAATGGTTTGATGAAGAATGCAAAAACCTAAGAAAGAAATTGAGGAACCTATCCAACCAAAAACATAGAGACCCAGAAACCTGAGCCTACACCTTCACTATGGTTTGAAACCCCACCTCTTTAAGGAATACTTAAATCCGTCCCCCCCCCCCCCCCCCCCACCCTTATTCTGTACATAATGTTTCTGCCACCGTCTCTTATGACCAAAAAGAGCTTCTGGATATCAGGACAGCAATTACAGCGGAGTCACTCACCACCTTCCGGAGACATTTGAAACCCCACCTCTTTAAGGAATACCTGGGATAGGATAAAGTAATCCCACTGGCTATAGGGTGAATGCACCAATTTGTAAGTCGCTCTGGATAAGAGCGTCTGCTAAATGACGTAAATGTAAAATGTAATCAAGCCTATTAGCCAATGTTCAATCATTTGAAAACAAATTGGATGAACTAAGACTAAGGTTATCCTACCAACGGGACATTAAAAACTGTAATATCTTATGTTTCACCGAGTCGTGGCTGAACGACGACATGGATAACATACAGCTAGCTACGCTACATAGGCAGGATAGAACGGCTGACTCCGGTAAGACTAGGGGTGGCGGTCTGTGTATATTTGTAAACAACAGCTGGTGCACAAAATCTAATACTAAGGAAGTCTCAAGGTTTTGCTCGCCTGAGGTAGAGTATCTCATGATAAGCTGTAGACCACAGCTGTCTATCTACCATCACAAACCGAATCTGGCACCAAGATTGCACTCAATGAGCTGTATAAAGCCATAAGCAAACAGGAAAACGCTCATCCAGAGGCAGCGCTCCTAGTGACCGGGGACTTTAATGCAGGAAAACTTAAATCCGTTCTACCTAATTTCTATCAGCATGTTAAATGTGCAACTAGAGGAAAAACAACTCTAGACCATCTTTACTCCACACACAGACATGCATACAAAGCTCTCCCTCGCCCTCCATTTGGCAAATCTGACCATAACTCTATCCTCCTGATTCCTGCTTATGAGCAAAAACTAAAGCAGGAAGCACCAGTGACACGGTCAATTAAAAAGTGGTCAGATGACGCAGATGCTAAGCTACAGGACTGTTTTGCTAGCACAGACTGGAATATGTTCCAGGATTCTTCAGATAGCATTGAGGAGTACACCACATCAGTCACTGGCTTCATCAATAAGTGCATCGATGACGTCGTCCCCACAGTGACCGTACGTACATACCCCAACCAGAAGCCATGGATTACAGGCAACATCCGCACTGAGCTAAAGGGTAGAGCTGCCGCTTTCAAGGAGCGGGACTCTAACCCGGAAGCTTATAAGAAATCCCGCTATGCCCTCTGATGAACCATCAAACAGGCAAAGAGTCAATACAGGACTAAGATTGAAACGTACTACACCGGCTCTGATGCTCGTCGGATGTGGCAGGGCTTGAAAACTATTACAGACTACAAAGGGAAGCACAGCCACAAACTGCACAGTGACACAAGCCTACCAGACGATCTAAATCACTTCTATGCTCGCTTCGAGGCAAGCAACCCTGAAGCATGCATGAGAGCACCAGCTGTTCCGGATGACTATGTGATCACGCAGGTCAACATTCACAAGCTGTAGCTCAGCTGGTAGAGCACGGCGCTTGTAACGCCAAGACAGTGGGTTCGATCCCCGGGACCACCCATACACAAAAATATATGCACGCATGACTGTAAGTCGCTTTGGATAAAAGCATCTGCTAAATGGCATATCATTATTATTATTACAAGGCCGCAGGGCCAGACGGATTACCAGGACGTGTACTCCGAGCACGTGCTAACCGACTGGCAAGTGTCTTCACTGACATTTTCAACATGTCCCTGACTGAGTCTGTAATACCAACATGTTTCAAGCAGACCACCATAGTCCCTGTGCCCAAGGACACTAAGATAACCTGCCTAAATGACTACCGACCCGTAGCACTCACGTCTGTAGCCATGACGTGCTTTGAAAGGCTGGTCATGGCTCACATCAACAGCATTATCACAGAAACCCTAGACCCACTCCAATTTGCATACCGCCCCAACAGATCCACAGATGATGCAATCTCTATTGCACTCCACACTGCCCTTTCCCATCTGGACAAGAGGAACACCTACGTGAGAATGCTATTCATTGACTACAGCTCAGCGTTCAACACCATAGTGCCCTCAAAGCTCATCACAAAGCTAAGGATCCTGGGACTAAACACCTCCCTCTGCAACTGGATCTTGACGGGCCGCCCCCAGGTGGTAAGGGTAGGTAACAACACGTCTGCCACGCTGATCCTCAACACGGGGGCCCCTCAGGGGTGCGTGCTCAGTCCCCTCCTGTACACCTACAGTGGGGAGAACAAGTATTTGATACACTGCCGATTTTGCAGGTTTTCCTACTTACAAAGCATGTAGAGGTCTGTAATTTTTATCATAGGTACACTTCAACTGTGAGAGACAGAATCTAAAACAAAAATCCAGAAAATCACATTGTATGATTTTTAAGTAATTAATTTGCATTTTATTACATGACATAAGTATTTGATCAGAAAAGCAGTACTTAATATTTGGTACAGAACCCTTTGTTTGCAATTACAGAGATCATACGTTTCCTGTAGGTCTTGACCAGGTTTGCACACACTGCAGCAGGGATTTTGGCCCACTCCTCCATACAGACCTTCTCCAGATCCTTCAGGTTTCGGGGCTGTCGCTGGGCAATACGGACTTTCAGCTCCCTCCAAAGATTTTCTATTGGGTTCAGGTCTGGAGACTGGCTAGGCCACTTCAGGACCTTGAGATGCTTCTTACGGAGCCACTCCTCAGTTGCCCTGGCTGTGTGTTTCGGGTCGTTGTCATACTGGAAGACCCAGCCACGACCCATCTTCAATGCTCTTACTGAGGGAAGGAGGTTGTTGGCCAAGATCTCGCGATACATGGCCCCATCCATCCTCCCCTCAATACGGTGCAGTCATCCTGTTCCCTTTGCAGAAAAGCATCCCCAAAGAATGATGATTCCACCTCTATGCTTCACGGTTGGGATGGTGTTCTTGGGGTTGTACTCATCCTTCTTCTTCCTCCAAACACGGCGAGTGGAGTTTAGACCAAAAAGCTCTATTTTTGTCTCATCAGACCACATGACCTTCTCCCATTCCTCCTCTGGATCATCCAGATGGTCATTGGCAAACTTCAGACGGGCCTGGACATGCGCTGGCTTGAGCAGGGGGGCCTTGCGTGCGCTGCAGGATTTTAATCCATGACGGCGTAGTGTGTTACTAATGGTTTTCTTTGAGACTGTGGTCCCAGCTCTCTTCAGGTCATTGACCAGGTCCTGCCGTGTAGTTATGGGCTGATCCCTCACCTTCCTCATGATCATTGATGCCCCACGAGGTGAGATCTTGCATGGAGCCCCAGACCGAGGGTGATTGACCGTCATCTTGAACTTCTTCCATTTTCTAATTATTGCGCCAACAGTTGTTGCCTTCTCACCAAGCTGCTTGCCTATTGTCCTGTAGCCCATCCCAGCCTTGTGCAGGTCTACAATTGTATCCATGATGTCCTTACACAGCTCTCTGGTCTTGGCCATTGTGGAGAGGTTGGAGTCTGTTTGATTGAGTGTGTGGACAGGTGTCTTTTATACAGGTAACGAGTTCAAACAGGTGCAGTTAATACAGGTAATGAGTGGAGAACAGGAGGGCTTCTTAAAGAAAAACTAACAGGTCTGTGAGAGCCGGAATTCTTACTGGTTGGTAGGTGATCAAATACTTATGTCATGCAATAAAATGCAAATTAATTACTTAAAAATCATACAATGTGATTTTCTGGATTTTTGTTTTAGATTCCGTCTCTCACAGTTGAAGTGTACCTATGATAAAAATTACAGACCTCTACATGCTTTGTAAGTAGGAAAACCTGCAAAATCGGCAGTGTATCAAATACTTGTTCTCCCCACTGTACCTCTGCAACTGGATCATGGACTTCCTGACGGGCCGCCCCCAGGTGGTAAGGGTAGGTAACAACACGTCTGCCACGCTGATCCTCAACACGGGGGCCCCTCAGGGGTGCGTGCTCAGTCCCCTCCTGTACTCCCTGTTCACCCATGACTGCATGGCCAGGCACAACTCCAACACCATCATTAAGTTTGCTGACGACACAACAGTGGTAGGCCTGATCACCGACAACGATGAGACAGCCTATAGGGGGAGGTCAGAGACTTGGCCATGTGGTGCCAGGATAACAACCTCTCCCTCAACGTGATCAAGACAAAGGAGATGATTGTGTACTATAGGAAAAGGGCAACCAGTGAAGAACAAACACCATTGTAAATACAACCCATATTTATGTTGATTTATTTTCCCATTTTTATTTTAACTATTTTCACATCATTACAACACTGTATATATACATAATATGACATTTGAAATGTCTTTATTCTTTTGGAACTTATGAGTGTAATGTTTACTGTTAATATTTATAGTTTATTTCACTTTTGTTTACTATCTACTTCACTTGCTTTGGCAATGTTAACATAAGTTTCCCATGCCAATAAAGCTCTTAAATTGAATTTAATTTAAGTGGGCGGGGGAGAGAGAGGCAACATGAGGTGAAAGAGAGGGAGTGAGGGAGATAGAGGGAGATAGAGAAAGGCAACATGAGCCGAGTTAGGGTAGAGAGGGAGATAGAAGGAGAGAGAGAGGCAGCATGAGCTGAGAGAGGGGGAGAGAGGGAGAGAGAGAGAGAGAGAGAGAGAGAGAGGCAACATGAGCCAAGTTAGGGGGAGAGAGGGAGATAGAATGAGAGAGAGAGGCAGCATGAGCTGAGAGAGGGGGAGAGAGGGAGATAGAGGGAGAGAG
Source organism: Coregonus lavaretus (assembly GCF_964263955.1). Classification (NCBI taxonomy): domain Eukaryota; kingdom Metazoa; phylum Chordata; class Actinopteri; order Salmoniformes; family Salmonidae; genus Coregonus; species Coregonus lavaretus. The sequence goes on from NW_028165164.1 coordinate 96,486, forward strand.
AGAGAGGCAACATGAGCCGAGTTAGGGGGAGAGAGGGAGATAGAAGGAGAGAGAGAGGCAACATGAGCCAAGAGAGGGGGAGAGAAGGAGATAGAGGGAGAAAGAGAGAGAGAGAGGCAACATGAGCCGAGTTAGGGGGAGAGAGGGAGATAGAAGGAGAGAGAGAGGCAACATGAGCCGAGTTAGGGGGAGAGAGGGAGATAGAAGGAGAGAGAGAGGCAACATGAGCCAAGAGAGGGGGAGAAGGGGGGAGAGGGAGATAGAGGGAGAGAGAGAGAGAGAGAGAGAGAGAGAGAGAGAGAGGCAACATGAGCCGAGTTAGGGGGAGAGAGGGAGATAGAAGGAGAGAGAGGCAACATGAGGCAAGAGAGGGGGAGAGAGGGAGATAGAGGGAGAGAGAGAGAGAGAGAGGCAACATGAGCCGAGTTAGGGGAGAGAGGGAGATAGAAGGAGAGGGGAGAGGCAGCATGAGCTGAGAGAGGGTGAGAGAGGGAGATAGAGGGAGAAAGAGAGAGAGAGAGGCAACATGAGCCGAGTTAGGGGGAGAGAGGGAGATAGAAGGAGAGAGAGAGAGAGAGAGAGAGAGAGAGAGAGAGAGAGAGAGAGAGAGAGAGAGAGAGAGAGAGAGAGAGAGAGAGAGAGGCAACATGAGCCAAGAGAGGGGGAGAGAGAGAGAGAGAGAGAGAGAGAGAGAGAGAGGCAACATGAGCCGAGTTAGGGGGAGAGAAGGATAAAGATATAAACCCAGAGGGAGGGGAAGAGATTTAGAGGGATGGAGCGATGGAGGGAGATGGAAAGATATCCACAAGGTAGGTAAAGAGACTGAACAAAAGAGAGAATGGTTAAAAGGGGGAAGAGAAAGGGGAGGGGAAGAGAAGGAGAGGGGGAGGGATACAAGGGGGTGAAGGAAGGAGGGAGAGAGGGAGAGAGGGAGAGAAGGGGGGATGGAATGAGTCTTGTTGGCAGGAGAAAGGAGGAAACAGCTGAGAGAGTTTGGCCTCGCTCTTGCTTTATTTTGGCTGAGGTAAGGAAATACTTATGACTGTTGGGTCTCTCTCTGTCCCCCACCCCCCTCTCTCAATTAAATTACATTCAAAGGTCTTTATTGGCATGGGAAACATACACTTCCGTTCAAAGTTTGGGGTCACTTAGAAATGTCCTTGTTTTCGAAAGAAAATGTCCATTACAATAACATCAAATTGATCAGAAATACAGTGTAGACATTGTTAATGTTGTAAATGGCTATTGTAGCTGGAAACGGCTGATTTTTAATGGAATATCTACATAGACGTACAGAGGCCCATTATCAGCAACCATCAGTCCTGTGTTCCAATGGCACGTTGTGTTTGCTAATCCAAGTTAGAAAACCCTTTTGCAATTATGTTAGCACAGCTGAAAACTGTTGTGCTGATTAAAGAAGCAATAAAACTGGCCTTCTTGAGACTAGTTGAGTATCTGGAGCATCAGCAATTGTGGGTTCGATTACAGGATCAAAATGGCCAGAAACAAATAGCTTTCTTCTGAAACTCGTCAGTCTATTCTTGTTCTGAGAAATGAAGGCTATTCCATGCAAGAAATTGCCAAGAAACTGAAGATTTCGTACAAACGCTGTGTACTACTCCCTTCACAGAACAGCGCAAACTGTCTCTAACCAGAATAGAAAGAGGAGTGGGAGGCCTCTGTGCACAACTGAGCAAGAGGACAAAAACATTAGAGTGTCTAGTTTGAGAAACAGACGCCTCACAGGTCCTCAACTGGCAGCTTCATTTAATAGTACCCCGCAAAACACCAGTCTCAACGTCAACAGTGAAGAGGCGACTCCGGGATGCTGACCTAGGCAGAGTTGCAAAGAAAAAGTCCAGTGTTATTTTGCCCATCTTTTCTTTTTATTGGCCAGTCTGAGATGTGGCTTTTTCTTTGCAACTCTGCCTAGGTCAGCATCCCGGAGTCGCCTCTTCACTGTTGACGTTGAGACTGGTGTTTTGCGGATACTATTAAATGAAGCTGCCAGTTGAGGACCTGTGAGGCGTCTGTAATCTGAGGTAAATATGTGTCTCTAATATGGTCATACATTTGCAGGAGTTAGTGCAACTCAGTTTCCACCTCATTTTGTGGGCAGTGTGCACATTGCCTGTCTTCCCTTGAGAGCCAGGTCTGCCTACGGTGACCTTTCTCAATAGCAAGGCTATGCTCACTGAGTCTGTACATAGTCAAAGCTTTCCTTCAGTTTGGATCAGTCACAGTGGTCAGGTATTCTGCCACTGTGTACTCTCTGTTCAGGGCCAAATAGCATTCCAGTCTGCTCTGTTTTTTTGGTTAATTCT